>NC_138743.1:0-35000 GCF_965113295.1 Leuciscus leuciscus | reverse complement strand
ACAGGAACAGGAGGAACAGTGCAAGAGCCCTAGAGAAGGACCTGATGTGCATCAACCGGTCAGAAACACACTTCATGAGAGTGGCATGAAAGAGTCTGGAGATGCCGTGGGGAACGTTATGCTGACTGCAACATCCAGCATGACCGGTTTGGTGGTGAGACAGTAATATTGGAGGGTCACACAGATCTTCACATGCTGCCCAATGGTTCCCTTACTGCTGTTAGAGACCGGGATGAAACCCTGAGAGCCACTGTAAGAGCTCACACTCTTACATCTGGCCACAGTGTGTACAGACTTTCTGAATGATGAAGTTAGACTAAAAAGGCCTTTATGTTTTGAGAAGAAACTGACATGCATTAAATAAAAGCGAACCACTCTGTAGGAGACACTTGCTATCTATAACTATCTGTATTGACACAGTTTGCTTCAAATCAGAATTTGAAAAAAAAAGAAATTACCTTATTCTGATCGGTCCAGTAAAGGTAGAAGCCCTGAGGGTCGACCCGCAGCGTCACCGGCGTAACTGTGGTGCAGTCCTACAAAACACCAGACAAACACATCAAAACACCAGACAATCACAATCACATCAAAACACCAGACAATCACAATCACATCAAAACACCAGACAATCACTTCAAAACACCAGACAAACACCTCAAAACACCAGACAAACACCTCAAAACACCAGACAATCACAATCACATCAAAACACCAGACAATCACAATCACATCAAAACACCAGACAATCACATCAAAACACCAGACAATCACATCAAAACACCAGACAATCACCTCAAAACACCAGACAAATACCTCAAAACACCAGACAATCACCTCCACATCAAAACACCAGACAATCGCATCAAAACACCAGACAATCGCATCAAAACAAAACACCAGACAATCACATCAAAACACCAGACAATCACAATCACCTCAAAACACCAGACAATCACATCAAAACACCAGACAATCACCTCAAAACACCAGACAAACACATCAAAACACCAGACAATCACAATCACATCAAAACACCAGACAGTCACAATCACCTCAAAACACCAGACAATCACATCAAAACACCAGACGATCACCTCAAAACACCAGACAAACACATCAAAACACCAGACAAACACATCAAAACACCAGACAATCACAATCACATCAACACACCAGACAATCACTTCAAAACACCAGACAAACACCTCAAAACACCAGACAAACACATCAAAACACCAGACAATCACAATCACCTCAAAACACCAGACAATCACATCAAAACACCAGACAATCACAATCACCTCAAAACACCAGACAATCACATCAAAACACCAGACAATCACAATCACCTCAAAACACCAGACAATCACATCAAAACACCAGACAATCACATCAAAACACCAGACAATCACCTCAAAACACCAGACAAACACCTCAAAACACCAGACAATCACCTCCACATCAAAACACCAGACAATCGCATCAAAACACCAGACAATCGCATCAAAACAAAACACCAGACAATCACATCAAAACACCAGACAATCACAATCACCTCAAAACACCAGACAATCACATCAAAACACCAGACAATCACCTCAAAACACCAGACAAACACATCAAAACACCAGACAATCACAATCACATCAAAACACCAGACAGTCACAATCACCTCAAAACACCAGACAATCACATCAAAACACCAGACGATCACCTCAAAACACCAGACAAACACATCAAAACACCAGACAATCACCTCAAAACACCAGACAATCACTTCAAAACACCAGACAAACACCTCAAAACACCAGACAAACACATCAAAACACCAGACAAACACATCAAAACACCAGACAATCACATCAAAACACCAGACAATCACAATCACCTCAAAACACCAGACAATCACATCAAAACACCAGACGATCACCTCAAAACACCAGACAAACACATCAAAACACCAGACAATCACATCAACACACCAGACAATCACTTCAAAACACCAGACAAACACCTCAAAACACCAGACAAACACATCAAAACACCAGACAATCACATCCAAACACCAGACAATCACAATCACATCAAAACACCAGACAATCACATCAAAACACCAGACAATCACAATCACCTCAAAACACCAGACAATCACATCAAAACACCAGACGATCACCTCAAAACACCAGACAAACACATCAAAACACCAGACAATCACAATCACATCAAAACACCAGACAATCACATCAAAACACCAGACAAACACATCAAAACACCAGACAAACACATCAAAACACCAGAAAAACACATCAAAACACCAGACAAACACATCAAAACACCAGACAAACACATCAAAACACCAGGCAATCACATCAAAACACCAGACAATCACATCAAAACTAGAGATGCACCGATTGATCGGCTGGTGACCGGAATTGGCCGATTTTCACGTGATCCGCCGTGACAAATACCGATTTTATGCCGGTCAAATGCACTCGGGCGCCGCATGATTAACATCGCGCAACATCAGCATCACACGTGCACACGGAACACACATGTAGGAAACCTCGTGAATTACGTCCGTTCAGACCGCAAGCGCGTATTTTTTTTCGCTGTGCATGTTAATCAATGATTGCATTCACAACGGGAGCAGGAGCAGCGCGTGAGCGTCAAGCAGGAGCGTCGCGAGCAGTGAAGCGCGTGTTTCGGCGCCGAGTCTATTTGCTGCACTGCTCACGCTCAATTAAAGGGAAAGCACACTTTTGATGGACAAAATAGCCTAAATAGGGTTTCACAAAAAAGTGCCCAAAATGCACAGAATTTGCGTGTTTTAACAAGAACTGGTGTAGGCAATGTCAGAAAAGAAAACGAAGACTAATATTTATAGAAAATGTACCCATTTAAACTTGTTTTATTATTCAGTTTGTACAAGTGATTGCAATAGGCCTGTGTGTGTGTGTGCTTTGAGAAATATCTTTATACTGCAAGGCTATATTTATTTAATTTTTTATTTATATATTATTTTATCGCCATTCCCTGTTTTCATACAGACGTTTAGTTTGCTAAATACATGTATAAAAAAATGATTGGATATTGAATGTGAAAAGGAAATGGTTCTTCCATAACACTGCACTTTAGATGTGTGAATTACCCACACCTGGAGTAATTTATATAGTTCTATTTTATAGCGTTTATCTGTTCAAAAAAATATGTACTATGCAAATTGTAAAATGTTCTATTACAGAAAAGATATAAAAGAATTATTTGTGTGTGCTGTAAAGTGGTTAGAAAAAATGAAATCGGAATCGGCTAAAATCGGTATCGGCAGGTCAAACTTAATGAAAAATCGGAAATCGGAATCGGCCCAGAAAATTGTAATCGGAGCATCTCTAATCAAAACACCAGACAATCACATCAAAACACCAGACAATCACATCAAAACACCAGACAATCACAATCACATCAAAACACCACACAATCACATCAAAACACCAGATAAACACATCAAAACACCAGACAAACACATCAAAACACCAGACAATCACAATCACATAAAAACACCAGACAATCACAATCACATCAAAACACCAGACAATCACATCAAAACACCAGACAATCACATCAAAACACCAGACAATCACATCAAAACACCAGACAATCACATCAAAACACCAGACAATCACATCAAAACACCAGACAACCGCATCAAAACACCAGACAAACGCATCAAAACACCAGACAAACACATCAAAACACCAGACAAATACAGACAAACACAGACAAACACATCAAAACACCAGACAAACACATCAAAACACCAGACATTCACAATCACATCAAAACACCAGACAATCACATCAAAACACCAGACAATCACAATCACATCAAAACACCAGACAATCACAATCACATCAAAACACCAGACAATCACAATCAAAACACCAGACAATCACATCAAAACACCAGACAAACACCTCAAAACACCAGACAAACACCTCAAAACACCAGACAAACACCAGACAAACACCTCAAAACACCAGACAAACACCTCAAAACACCAGACAATCACAATCACATCAAAACACCAGACAACCACATCAAAACACCAGACAAACGCATCAAAACACCAGACAAACGCATCAAAACACCAGACAATCACCTCAAAACACCAGACAAACACATCAAAACACCAGACAAACACATCAAAACACCAGACAAACACATCAAAACACCAGACATTCACAATCACATCAAAACACCAGACAAAGCTGGTTCAAATCATACCTATCTGACCGCTACCATTTTGTCTATTTAAATGGAGAAAAATCGATCATAACTCCAGTAAACTATGGAGTGCCGCAGGGATCTGTATTAGGCCCTCTGTTATTTTCAATATATATGATGCCACTTGGAAATATTATAAGGAAACATGGAATTAGTTTCTATTGTTATGCTGATGACACTCAAATATATATTTCATCAAGGCCGGATGAAAACGCTAAATTTTCCAAATTGACAGAGTGTGTTAAAGATATAAAAGATTGGATGACGCGTAATTTTCTTTTATTAAATCCAGACAAGACAGAGGTAATACTTATCGGTTCAAAAAACCGCCCACAAAACCTCGCACAATACAACTTTAACATCATAGGATGTCCTGTTACTTTATCCTCTACAGTAAAAGACCTGGGTGTTATACTCGATTGCAACCTGTCTTTTGAAAATCATATTTCATATGTTACAAAAACAGCCTTTTTCCACCTTAGAAACATTGCTAAGCTACGTAATATGCTATCAGTTTCTGATGCAGAAAAGTTAGTTCATGCATTCATGACCTCGAGACTGGATTACTGTAATGCCTTATTAGCTGGTTGTCCTGCATCCTCAATAAACAAGCTACAGTTAGTCCAAAATGCCGCCGCTAGAGTTCTTACGAGATCAAGAAAATATGATCATATAACACCGATTTTATCATCACTGCATTGGTTACCTATAAAGTTCCGTATTAATTACAAGGTATTGCTACTGACTTATAAAGCCCAAAACGGCTTAGCTCCAGTCTATTTAACGGATCTTCTATCGCCCTATAATCCATCGCGCTCTTTAAGATCACTAAATTCAAGGCTTTTGGTCATACCTAGGATATCCAGAACCACCAAAGGAGGGAGAGCATTTTCACATTTGGCTCCAAAACTCTGGAATAGTCTTCCTGATACTGTTCGTTGCTCAGACTCGCTCTCCCAGTTTAAAACTAGATTAAAGTCGCATCTCTTCAGCCAGGCATTCATATAATCCCACAGTTCAAACTACAATCCGGCCTCTAGCTCATAAATGCCAGAGGAGAACTGGCCCCCGACTGAGCCTGGGTTCTCCCAAGGTTTTTTTTTCTCCATTAGGTCACCTGATGGAGTTTTAGGACACCATTAGGTCACTTGATGGAGTTTTTCGGTTCCTTGCCACTGTTGCCTTTGGCTTTCTCAGTTGGGGATATTTTGGGGATATTTAATTTAATTTTATCAATCAATAAATTCCTCTTGAAACAAACTTTGTTGTATTATTTAAATGTAATACTGTGAAGCTGCTTTGATACAATCTGTATTGTGAAAAGCGCTATACAAATAAACTTGACTTGACTTGACTTGACAATCACATCAAAACACCAGACAATCACAATCACATCAAAACACCAGACAAACACAATCACATCAAAACACCAGACAATCACAATCACATCAAAACACCAGACAACCGCATCAAAACACCAGACAAACGCATCAAAACACCAGACAATCACCTCAAAACACCAGACAAACACATCAAAACACCAGACAAACACATCAAAACACCAGACAAACACATCAAAACACCAGACATTCACAATCACATCAAAACACCAGACAATCACATCAAAACACCAGACAAACACAATCACATCAAAACACCAGACAATCACAATCACATCAAAACACCAGACAAACACAATCACATCAAAACACCAGACAATCACAATCACATCAAAACACCAGACAATCACAATCACATCAAAACACCAGACAAACACAATCACATCAAAACACCAGACAATCACATCAAAACACCAGACAAACACAATCACATCAAAACACCAGACAATCACAATCACATCAAAACACCAGACAATCACATCAAAACACCAGACAAACACCTCAAAACACCAGACAAACACATCAAAACACCAGACAATCACATCAGGGTCAGCACTGCACACTGGGTATTTTATTATAGTCAACATAATCAGTATGTTCAAGAGAAACATGGGTAGATGAGAAGAATTAGAAGTATGGCGTGTTTGTGTTGATGTGAGAAAAAGAGAGATATTAAAGTGAAAGACAGATGTGAACTAGAGTAAATAGAGCACTGTAGTTCCTGCAACACAAACCTTGTCATGAATGAAACAGAGTTGAGTGTGAGCCGTCAGACGCAGAGAGACAGGAGCAGCTCATGTTTCATTTAACCCTCAGGACTTCACATAGCAACTGCAAATATCACTGGAGCTCTATAAAAAGACCAGCACGTTTTTGTGGAGGAACGCAGTGGTGTTTTATAGTCCCTAAACTTCAGCAGGGGCCGATTACGCATGCAGACATTCGACACACATCAGTGCTTTAGTAACAGTCCACAACACAACATCTGTGACCAGTGTGCTCTGAGAATAGATAAACACCACAGCTTTTACTGAGTGTGTCCGATCATGTATACGGTCAACAACTCGTCTGACAGGGTCCTGTTTCTACCTGATTTATTACTGGGACGCTTTTAGATGCAGATTCTGCCATTGACAAACACACTGGCAGAGAAACCACAGCCGAGAATTTTGTAGATAATGGAGCAAGTTCCAAATTACTTTGCCTCCTTAAACACTGAAACACTGAAGCCTCCATCTCCTCGATTAAACGATAAAAACGAGCCCAAGCCTGAGGAGGACAGAGCTTCGTTTACACAGCGGATGATGATTTACACACACATTCCTAGAGAACGTCTCGGTTTGATCTCCATGTAATCTCACTGCTGTCTGAAGAAACAGTCGCGATCCTACGGGATCTGCAGTTACAGAGAGTCCTGTTTCTCCCAGTGAGGAGATTTAAAGCCAGACGCTTGAGGAGCCAATCAATGGCTGGAGAAATGAGCTCTGGATTCCTGAAGGCATTTCGTTACTGAAACGTTCTGTCATTTTCTGCACAATGGCAACATGCATGCAGTCAGACATCTGACAAGACAGTTTAATAATGACCATAAAAATGTGTTAAATGCCAAGTGAGCCGGTGATGTGATCCTTAGTGTCCTCAGACTATTTTGGGCAGATTATATGGTATATTGTATATTATTATATAACAGTTATTTTGTTGCCAGTTGAATACAAAATATATCAGTTGTGCCAAGTCTAATTTTTTATAATTCATTGAAAATTTGTTTTTCTATTATTCTCTGATTATTTTCTTCTTCTTTTTTTAATCTTGATGGAGGACATAAGATCAGATATTCATATCAGAATCAGAATAACATCAGTGTAAAACAGATTCACATTCTGAAACACTTGAGTTCAAATGCAAAAACAGCCAAACTAATATTAGAAAACAGAGAGTTCAGTCTCTGATTGGACGAGACAGCAGATAAACACACACGTGTGACACACATCAGATCAACTCTACATTAAAAAATAAGTAAAGTTGCGAAGTTGCTCAGCAACTGTAAACAACCGAACTGAAGCGTTCAACCAGCGTTTGCATAAAAACTCTGGGCTTCAAAAGCTTTTTAAAGGCAAGCCTCTTTTCTGTTCAGTTTTACCAGCGAGAAGGAAAACAATCCTGACTCACAGAAGATAAAAGTGAAACAGAAAATCCTGGAGCCAGAGCATCACATGCATCCCTGCTCCTCATGTACACATCAGGAAACACACTGGGAAAACTGGGAAAATCCTGGAGCCAGAGCATCACATGCACCCCTGCTCCTCATGCAAACGTCAGGAAACACACTGGGAAAACTGGGAAAATCCTGGAGCCAGAGCATCACATGCATCCCTGCTCCTCATGTACACATCAGGAAACACACTGGGAAAACTGGGAAAATCCAGGATCCAAAGAATCACATGCATCCTACTCCTCATATACATGTCAGGAAACACACTGGGAAAACTGGGAAAATCCAGGAGCCAGAGCATCACATGCATCCCTGCTCCTCATGCACACGTCAGGAAACACACTGGGAAAACTGGGAAAATCCAGGAGCCAGAGAATCACATGCATCCCTGCTCCTCATGCACACGTCAGGAAACACACTGGGAAAACTGGGAAAATCCTGGAGCCAGAGCATCACATGCATCCCTGCTCCTCATGTACACATCAGGAAACACACTGGGAAAACTGGGAAAATCCAGGATCCAAAGAATCACATGCATCCTACTCCTCATATACATGTCAGGAAACACACTGGGAAAACTGGGAAAATCCAGGAGCCAGAGCATCACATGCATCCCTGCTCCTCATGCACACGTCAGGAAACACACTGGGAAAACTGGGAAAATCCAGGAGCCAGAGAATCACCTGCATCCCTGCTCCTCATGCACACGTCAGGAAACACACTGGGAAAACTGGGAAAATCCAGGAGCCAGAGAATCACATGCACCCCTGCTCCTCATGCACACATCAGGAAACACACGGCATCATTCATCGTTCTGTTTTTTATTTTATATTGTTGTCACTGCCAAACATGACATTCATATTTAATTATTTAGCAGAAGCTTTTATCCAAAACAACTTACCAATGAGGAATACAGCAAAGTGAGGCAATAACACGAGAAGTGCTAAAAATACAACATTTCATGAGAACGTAACTTCTTACTGAAAGACGTACAAACTCGAATAGTTGGTGGATTGCTTAAATGACTAGACAATTACGTGACTATACGATTATGCAATTACTTGAAGCAATCAGATTGGTTGTTGAATGAGTAGTCGCCGCAGCCACACCTCTTCACTTGACAGAGATTTAACTGTGTGTTCATGTCTGTCTAAGAAACACAGTTACAGCATCACGGATTAGTTTCATCACCATCATCATCTTCATCACTTCTCATGATCTCTGTTCTCGGTTCAATACATACAGTAGTGCTTTCAGGTGCTTTACAAAATCACTTATTCACTAATTTCTGCCGTTCATAGGATGGACAAAACACTGTGGATATTGAAGAACTCCCACAGCACAACAAATCGCTAAAGATGTTCAGTAAACCAGCAGGTGTAGTCCGCATTTAAACCGAATTATGATCGACTAGAGAGAGAAGTGGTTTCTGCTGGGAAAATATAAATCCCACTTCAATCCCACATAAAGTCTCCTCAGAAGCAGACACACTGTCATCTCTCATCACAGTTTAAATCAGGCTTGGAATTAAAACAATATAGTTCTCCCATGACTTACGTGCATTCATTCTGGAAAATCAATAATACAAAGAACCTATCTACAATTAATGTCAAATTCACCCATGGATGACAGTTTCTCATCATCAAGTAAAATCTGAGGTTTTCTCTGTTTAGTTGTTTGTCCCTCCATGAAGCTCTATGTCAGCATTTTGTTTCTCTAATCGAATCACTTGGGCTTGAGGACTTTCACAGGCAGGTTTGACCTTTTATGGCAGGAGAGGAGTATCGGAAAGCTTTAGGGGAAAATATGAGCTCGAGGAAACATTACATTGAAGAGAATCGTAACATTTCCGTGTTCACGTGCATATGCTGCCATCTGTTATGATTACAGTTATAAATAAAGGTAATTTGCCTAAACATGATGTCAAACAAACAGCACTAACAAACTAAGTCCATTAGAGCTGAAATAGATGCAACTATGCAAATATGACATGACAACGGTATAGTGCAATACATTATACTGACACTGAAGAATACCTTTGTTTACACAACATATCTGCATTTAAAGAGAGAATAACTCTAAATGTAAATTCTGTCATCATTTCCGAACCGAACCATATCTGTCTTTCTTTACACTGGGATTATGATGTTCCCAGGAAAACATTCACACGGGTTTGGAACGACATGAGGGAGAGTAAACGATGACAGAAGGTTCATTATGGGGTGAACTGGCTTTTTAATAGGTTTTCAAAAATATTCTAATATAAGACACAAAAGCAACTCTAGAGTAAACCAGCATGGAATTGTGACTTTTGACTGACCCTGACAGCTCGCGCTAACACTGCTCCACAATACACTGAGAATCTGAATCTGCCATGAATGTTACTTACATCGTCCCACTTCATGAACTTGTCCCCCGTCCTGAGCTTCTCGGGCACGGACACGCGTTTGAGCTGAAGCGCGTGAACTCCCGGCTGCGCTCCCGCCATGACGCGCGTGGACCTCACGCGAGCGATGCTGTTGCTTCAGGAAGATCTGAGACACTCACTGAGACATTCACTGATGAGACATTCACTGACAAGACTCTGCAAACCCGCTCATTGCTCGCCACTCTAGCAAGTGCTCTGGATTGGTGCATGTGTATATCCACTGTCACGCGGTGTTACGCGCACAGAGACCAATGCGCGCTCCCGTTATTATGAGTCCGTGCGCTCTGGAGCGCGTCATGATGAAAACTCGTCGCCTTGTACAATGTACAATAGATGTACAATAAAGTGAAACATACATTTACAGTGAAAGTAACAGGGGAAATTATTCTGCAATAGTATGAAAATAACTGGGTAAGACTGCATTCATTAAACAACAGGCTGTTCTTTGAAACTGAATTAAAGTGCAAAGTAAGAAATATAACATGGGAACTCAAACATTTGAATTAGTCTTCAGTTTAACTCGGACAGTGTGTGGTTATCTGAGAGTAAAACTCAACAAATCTTGACTAAAGGTTTTTAGCAGATTCGTTTTTGAACTGAGGCTATAAGTGTAATGTTTACTGAACAGGTTCTCTGATTTAAAGTTGTTTAGTTGCTCAATGTTCAATGCTCTGATCCCATCTTGTGGTTGTCTTAAAAATAACAAGTCTTTACACAAATTCACATAATGTGGACAATTCCTATGTGTTTTTAAAATAAGTGTCTTCTACTCCACAAAGCTGCATTTAGTTGATCAAAAATGCAGTCAAAACATGAGTATTGTCAAATAGTATTACAATATAAAACAACCCTTTTTTATATACATTTTTTTTTTTTTTAAATAAATGATTTCAAAATCATTCTGTGATGGCAAGTCTTCAGTGCCACATGATCTATCAGAAATCATTCTAATATGCTGAGTTTAGGAGCTCAAGAAACATTTCTTACTTGATAAAGTGTGGAGACTCTTTGTTCCGAGTTTGAGGAACAGCACTGAAAAAAAATCCTTGCAGAAAAGTATGAATTTGAAAAGAATTTTTTTAAACCAGTGACTGCAAAATTATGAACAGTAGAGAGTGTAGCCTAATTACAGTTAAACCCTGTAAGTTCAGTCATCTGAACAGAGTTTACTGAAGGTAAAGTTAGTAAAGACCATAGAAATGAGTGAGATGATCCTGAACTAACTTTATACGAAACACACTTTAGTTTCCTTCAGTAACCACTATGTGTCGTTGTTGTGTTCTGACCTGAGCTGGGTTCCCCAAAAGCTGATCGTAGAACAATTGCCACCAATATTCTCTACGATCAACTTTGGCTTACGATGCTTTTGGGAAACACAGCGCTGGAAATTGAGTTGAAGAAGTGTGTGTGAGGCATGCAGCGTTCCTGTCTGTTGCTGGAACTGCTGCAAACAGAGTAAAGTGTTAACTTCAACTTCATTTATGTAATCTGATTTATACATTTATATTATACTACATTTCTGGCGATGAGGATGAAGCAGAAAGTCCGGTGTGACACCAGATTGAGGATATGAACAGGATCAGTGATGATGAAAACTGAAGAATCTGAAGGATAAAGAGAAGAAGATTGACCATGGCTTAGAGCAAGACTGAGCAACTTTACACCAAATGCTGAGGGAACGACTTGGCATGATGATCGGATTCAGAGACGTTTGCTTTCAGAAACAAATCTGACATTTCAGACTGCTTTTAAAATCACAGTGGCCACTGAAGCCGCAAGCAAAAATGTGATTGACTTGCAAAATAACTCCAGCGTACAGGCATGAAACAGCATCATGTTCAAAGTGAGGAAACCTGATCACAGGGAAAAGGGGAGAACAGAAGAACAGAAGGAAACCAGAGAATGCTACAGTTGTAGTGGAAAAACCACAACGCCAACCAACGCAGATTTAAGAAGAACAAATGTTATGTGTGCGGGAACATAGGCCATATCGCCAGAGCCTGTCGTCACAGAGCAAACAGAGTCCGCATCGAGCTTTCAATGTCAGTGAAAATATGCATGAATTTCTTTCTTCTGCTGAACACAAAAGAAGATATTTTGAAAAATTTCAGTAACCAGTTGATGTATCCCACTGAAATTCATAGTAGGAAAAAAATACTATGGAAGTCAATGGGATCCATCAACTGGTTACCGACATTTTTCAAAATATCTTCTTTTGTGTTCAGCAGAAGAAAGAAATTCACACAGGTTTGAAACAACTTGAGGGAGATTAAATGATGACAGAATTTTCATTTTGAAGTGAACTAACTCTTCATGTGTCGACTGATGTCAAGGGTTTTCAGACCTAGATCTGAGACAACGGTGGAGGAATAGATTCATCGACAAAATCATCTCACCTGTTGCAGTTTTGGTACTATTTTCACAAGTAAGGTGTACATTTTCAAAACTCTTAATGCTAATATCACAACAGATCATCAAAAGTGCACTTTTTTCAAATATTTCAGCATTGTTTCAATTGTGTTAGTACACTACACAAAATCACTTGAAGTATCCTTTTCTCTACACAAAATAACAGTTTCATCTAAACATTAGATTCCCAGTAACGGCCTGGCATCAAGCTCTTACTATCTAACTGTTCATTTGCATCTCTTATTGTATAGTTTAATACATTAGTCTATTATTTACAGTTTTTCTCAATTGTTTACACACAAATTCTGGTACTTGAGACACAATGACCACAACATGTAACTCATGCACCGACCCCCTGAACTAATTCTGCTAAACTACAAGCACAGTTCAAGCACTCAAATTGCAGTTCTAAAACACTTTTTTCAAAACTCTACACACAATTCTCTGCTTTTGGCACAATTTTCATGCAGAAAATCTCTTGTTTTCACAAGGAACACACTGCCATTCAAATATGCACACTGACTCATCACATGGGCAAACACCCGTCACACAGTTTTACAATTAGCAATCAGAGCTTTAGCATAAAGGGCAACAGGTCAGCTCTTCAATGGAGCAATGGATGCCAACATTGGATTTTTTTTTTTTTTTTTTACTGTAACTGTATACAGTAAATTCTTCTGTTGTTTTGTATGTAGACCACTGTATATGCAGCTTTGTGTTGGTTTGGGATGTACACTGTGTACATTGTTTTTGTGGGAAAAATAAAATATATATTTTTACCATGTATTTGTGTGTTCTGAGTATAAAAACAATATTCTCAAATATTTTACAGCACACTTATGTATGTACTGTCTGTAGCAGTGCTCGAAGTGGGGCGGTACTCACCGGTACGCAGTACCGGCACTTCTACATTTTACTCTTAAGCGTACCTGCACTTTTTCTTGCGTACCGCTACTTCTCGCATGTAGCCGGTACTCTACCACTGACAGAAAAAGCGTCAGTGTCACGCCCGTTTCACATATACTCCGTTTGCAGTGCGTATTTTTTTCCGCACCCATGTTAACAGCTTTCACACTGCATGCGGATGCGGTCCGGCGATCCGTTCCAGGTGCGGTTCGTATACAGTAATGCAGCGTTCATTTCCGCACAGATCTATTTCTGCTGTGCTGCACGCGCTGAATTAAAGTGACAGCACATGGTTCGTGGTCAAAATTAACACAATGACATGAAAGTATAATAATTTCACCATAAATGCATTTAAATTAAATTAAATGTAGTAATCTCACCATAAATGTATTTTTGGACTTGCAGACTTGGAGGAGTTCCGTTTGCACGCACGACTTGTTTAAATATGTTGTTAATAAATAACAAACAATAAATTGTTGTTGTACCTGCAATATCTCCAAGTTTAGTTTTTCACTGTAGAAATTTCAAATGTCATGATTTGCCAATGCAAAAGTGCAGGCCAGCTGACAGTCTTGCCTGGGCCCTGGACGAGATAATCTTAGATGCGCACAATTCACACCCCGCGTTAATTGAAGAGAAAAAAATCTCCAAATGCTCCACGTGAAACTGCGTCAACCTTTTACTATCATGTCAAAAATGATTTTGATTAATATATGCGCGAGGGAGAGAGAGCAAGACAGCGCTCGACGTGTTGTTTGAAGACGTGAGTGCGCGCGCGCGGCTGGGACTCTCTCTCTCTCTCTCTCTCTCTCTATATATATATATGCTCGTTATGCGCCTTGTCAGGCGATCAGCACTCATTCTATTCTATCACTCGCCGATCAAATAAGGCTTTGACGGGACAAAAATTTGCTTTGGCGGCCACCAAAAAAAATTCAATGCAGGAAAACCGCTGACAAGGCTCGGGAACATTGTATTGGCTGCGCTGTTTTGTACCTTGCTCTAAGTTGACTTTACTAGTTCCAGCTTCACCGTCACCACCTTTTTTTAAATATTTGTTTAGAAAATCTCCCAGGCCTCTATTTTCCTTTTCTCTTCTTCTCTTTTCTGAGCACCGGACATTTTGAGCGTAGGCTACTGAACTTCAAATCAAATGACATCAAATTTTGATCAGTGGCCAAACCATTTTTGTGTTGGGGGTGTTTTTGTTGTTGTTGTTGTTGTTTTTTGTTTTTACCACTATTTCAAGGACAATTAGGAAGAAAACAAATAAAAAGCGTTTATGTAACTCAAATATTACATATTTTTTCCACAAATAGGTCTATTTTTAAATGTTTTAAAAAATTATTCCATAATTTAATGAGGGCCCAGCTGCCCCCTCTCCGCCCCCCTCCTTACTAGAGAGTACCGGCACCTTTTTCCCCCCACTTCAAGCACTGGTCTGTAGTAAGTGTAACACTGAACAAAAAAAGGCCTAAGTCATTATGATGAATGGAGAAGAAGTGTTTTCCATTCATCATAGTGTTTTACATTGAGCACATCAGTGTTCAACTGGTTCTTATAAATGTCTATTCATATGATGGTTTGTGTGTGTCATTTGAAAACAAAATACCATTTTGAGAAGAAATAACATTGTTTTGAATGTAAAGTGTAGAGTTCTGAGAATATGAGGTATGCTTTCAGAAAATGTGTGTAAACAATCGAGAAAAACTGTAATACCTCTGAATTAAATAGTTTATCAATTAATCATTTGGTACACCTAGATTTCTATAGATATTGATTCTATGGACAGTTTCTATAGAACTTGTTTGCAATTTCCGATATGTACAACCAAATGGAATGAATTCTTTATAAGTGATTCATAGATAATAATAACCACAATGTTCAAAGTGTGTGCACACCTATGTGTGTGTTTGTGGGGCTGATAGAGAGAGAGTGTGTGTGTGTGTGTGTGTGTGTGTGTGTGTGTGTGTGTGTGTGTGTGTGTGTGTGTGTGTGTGTGTGTGTGTGTGTGTGTGTGTGTGTGTGTGTGTGTGTGTGTGTGTGCGTGTGAGAGAGAGAGAGAATGTGTGTGTGTGTGTGTGTGTGTGTGTGTGTGTGTGTGAAGGTGAAGGTGAATATTAAAGCGCTGTAGGCTAAAGTTAGTTTCAGGTTCGACATTCGCCAGACATTAGTTTTCTTACAGAGACATCAATAGCACGATTGGTTTTAGCAATATGCAACAACTGTATATCGACATGAAATATTAATTTCAAAATCACCAACGTGCATTAGAGCCGCATATTTACACCTGAGAGTGTTTTTGATGCGTAAGGGAACGTCTGTCAATTCCAGCAACTGCGTTAAAACGTATCATTTGAATTGATTAAAATTACTTTTAACAAAAAAAACAGACATGTTCAAATTGCAAAGCTTGAAGGAAGTTCCTATTGGTAAGACTGACTTACTACAGGTCAATTTTTTTTATTTTTTTTACAATTCTTCTTCATATGTACGACAATAATTTTCATAAAAGATGCAGTTATTCACCTAAAGTCTTTTTCTCATGTTTCAAAGCTTGTAGTTGGACTTTCTACAGGAAAATAATGCACAATCTCACATGTAGTAAATCGTTTTACTCACAAGGCATTTACTATAACTTTGTAAAAATCGTTAATTTCCATGAATGATTAGATGTTTATATTTTTGGACTGTGAGCGGAATTTGCAGACAGTCCCTTTGACATGCTCTCTGCGCATGCGCACACCTGAGCTTAGTTTTTCTCGGAAGTCACAAACTCCTGCAAGTCTATTGTTTCTCTTCTGGATAAGTTAGAGGCTTTCACCGGTGGAGAATGACGTAGATGATTTTGTACCTGAAGTAAGACATAATCAAAAATGTATAGACATCATTTGTGAAACTTTGTGCGATATTTGATGTGCTCAGTTGTTTTACTGAAGTTGTGTGTTTGAACAGAAACGCGTTGACCAGACAACCATTATTAAAACAGGAAGAGACGTCAAAAACACGAAGGAATGTTGAATACAAACTCTAGGATGATTATGTAACGTTAGATAAGAAAGACCAATAGATAATTCAGTTTATGAATCAATGTTGGTCAAAGTCTGCATCATGTCTAATTTTAAATATTTGCTGATAATTATGCTTCTATACACAGACGATATCCTCTCTGAAATCTATTGATATTTAAATAAGATCGTCGCGATAATTAATCACTAATGATGATTAATCTCTCCTACCAGTAAACAATACTTCTCAATAGAGTAAATCAACAGAACAGATCATGCAGTTTCATATACATATGATTATTAAACATACATGAGCACATGAAGCATCATCTAACATCATCTCCATATTCTGCTCCTTCATTATGGTGAATTTATTATGAACCTGAGATTAATTTTCACTTGTTTTGAGACCTTTCAGTATGATTTTCATGTTTAACACACACTATAGTGAGGTTTAAAGAGTGTCTTGAATGTTTCCTCTGATGATGATTATGGTTATTAGTGCAGAATGAGGCAAATTTAGAGATTTTCTTACGGTTCGGGTCCAAACCCACTCAACGCTTGTGTTAGGTTGTTTGATTCTGTTAATTATCAAGTAAAATATTAATAAAATGATCCTAAAAATGCATGATTACAGCTAGAAAGATTCAGACTTTGTTGCCGACAGTGTAGACTCTTCCATTTAAATATGCTTTTATTAATCCAGCCACAGTGAGAACACACACACACACACACACACATTTATTCTGGTTATTGAAATGTTTGGCAGCAGATTGGCTTGACGTGACTGTGCTCATATTTCGATGATGTACATGTGTGTGTTGCAGATTTCCCGGAGGTCTTCCTGAATGATGCGGATCCCGCTGTGGTTGTGTGTGTGTGTCCTGACGCTGGACTCGAGCGCGAGCCACACACTCTTCACATGTGAGCCGGTGCGAGTGCAGTGGTGTGTCCACATGCCCTACAACACCACCTTCTTCCCCAACATGCTGGAGCACTACGACCAGGACATCGCTGCGCTGAAGATGAAGGTGTGTGTGTGTGTGTGCTGGAGCACTATGTCCAGGATATCGCTGTGCTGAAGATGATGGTGTGTGTGTGTGTGTGTGTGCTGGAGCACTACGACCAGGACATCGCTGCGCTGAATATGAAGGTGTGTGTGTGTGTGTGTGTGCTGGAGCACTACGACCAGGACATCGCTGCGCTGAAGATGAAGGTGTGTGTGTGTGTGTGTGTGTGTGTGTGTGCTGGAGCACTACGACCAGGACATCGCTGCGCTGAAGATGAAGGTGTGTGTATGTGTGTGTGTGTGTGTGTGTGTGTGTGTGTGTGTGCTGGAGCACTACGACCAGGACATCGCTGTGCTGAAGATGAAGGTGTGTGTGTGTGTGCTGGAGCAGAAGATGAAGGTGATGAAGGTCTTCTGCAGGCGTTGGACTCTGGCATCATTTAGTCGTGTCGATCTAAACCTGTCGTGGGGAACACTATGTTACAAAAATTTTTTTGTTCAGACAATGAAAAACTGTGTTGTCCATTTCTGTGTTCACTGACTTTTCTTGTATGGACAAAATCATGAATAAAAATAACTTCTTTCGTGTTTCAGAAAAGAAAGAAAGTCATACCGATTTGGAGCGACGTGTGGGAGAGTAAATGATGACAGAATGATCTTTTTTTTTGCGAAGTATCCCTTGATATTCGATAACTGACATTTCAGACATAATGTCACCAGTTGCTTTGTCTGTTTTTGTTTTGCCAACGTAAATGGATCCAAACCACAGCACATCTGACAGCAGCAGAGATTCTGAGAAAGAAAGTAGCATATCTACTGCTGTAGACGACAGAACTTCTTTTCTTTGTTTTCGGACATGATATAAACATGTTATGTTGGTGATATACAGAAGTGCAGGAGAGTTTATTTCTGCATCAGTAACCCAGAGGACAAACTGACATATACTTCAACAGTGAGTTTATTCTCACCGACTGTTAATGCAGTCTTTCTCTCTCTTGTTGTTCTTCTCTCTGTAGCTCTTCATGCCGCTGGCCAGCCTGCGCTGTTCTCCAGACGTACATCTGTTCCTGTGCCAGGCTTTTGTTCCCGAGTGCCGGGATCACACGCGTGTGCTGCACCCGTGCCGAGAGCGGTGTGAGCGAGTGCAGTCCGACTGTAGCAGAGACATGCTCACCTTCGGGATCAGCTGGCCGTCAGAGCTGCGCTGCGACCGGTGAGAATGACCAGCAGCGAACGCACATAGGACTGTTACGCACACAGGACTGTTACGCACACAGGACTGACTGTTACGCACACAGGACTGACTGTTACACACACAGGACTGTTACGCACACAGGACTGACTGTTACGCACACAGGACTGACTGTTACGCACACAGGACTGTTACGCACACAGGACTGACTGTTACGCACACAGGACTGACTGTTACGCACACAGGACTGACTGTTACGCACACAGGACTGACTGTCACACACACACAGGACTGATTGTTACGCACACAGGACTGTTACGCACACAGGACTGTTACGCACACAGGACTGTTACGCACACAGGACTGGTACGCACACAGGACTGTTACGCACACAGGACTGTTACACACACAGGACTGACTGTTACGCACACAGGACTGACTGTCACACACACACACACAGGACTGACTGTCACGCACACAGGACTGACTGTCACGCACACATGACTTACTGTTACGCACACAGGACTGTTACGCACACAGGACTGTTACGCACATAGGACTGTTACGCACACAGGACTTTTACGCACACAGGACTGACTGTTACGCACACAGGACTGACTGTTACGCACACAGGACTGACTGTTACGCACACAGGACTGACTGTTACGCACACAGGACTGTTACACACACAGGACTGACTGTTACGCACACAGGACTGTCACGCACACAGGACTGACTGTCACGCACACATGACTTACTGTTACGCACACAGGACTGTTACGCACACAGGACTGACTGTTACGCACACAGGACTGACTGTTACGCACACAGGACTGACTGTTACGCACACAGGACTTACTGTTACGCACACAGGACTGACTGTTACGCACACAGGACTTACTGTTACGCACACAGGACTGACTGTTACGCACACAGGACTGTTACACACACAGGACTGACTGTTACGCACACAGGACTGTTACGCACACAGGACTGACTGTTACACACACAGGACTGTCACGCACACAGGACTGACTGTCACGCACACATGACTTACTGTTACGCACACAGGACTGACTTACGCACACAGAACTGTTACACACACAGGACTGTTACACACACAGGACTGACTGTTACGCACACAGGACTGACTGTCACGCACACAGGACTGACTGTCACGCACACAGGACGGTGGCCGGTGGCATAAACTGCTAAGACATGTGTTACATGTTGGTCATCAAATTTTTTTTACTGTTACGCACACAGGACTGTTACGCACACAGGACTGTTAGGCACACAGGACTGTTACGCACACAGGACTGTTACGCACACAGGACTGTTATGCACACAGGACTGTTACGCACACAGGACTGACTGTCACGCACACAGGACTGACTGTCACGCACACATGACTTACTGTCACGCACACAGGACTGACTGTCACGCACACAGGACTGACTGTCACGCACACATGACTGACTGTCACGCACACAGGACTGACTGTTACTCACACAGGACTGACTGTTACGCACACATGACTTACTGTTACGCACACAGGACTGACTGTTACGCACACAGGACTGACTGTTACGCACACAGGACTGACTGTTACGCACACAGGACTGACTGTTACTCACACAGGACTGACTGTTACGCACACAGGACTGACTGTTACGCACACAGGACTGACTGTTACGCACACATGACTGACTGTTACGCACACATGACTGACTGTTACGCACACATGACTGACTGTTACTCACACAGGACTGACTGTTACACACACAGGACTGACTGTTACACACACATGACTGACTGTTACACACACAGGACTGTTACGCACACATGACTGAGTGTTACGCACACAGGACTGACTGTTATACACACACAGGACTGACTGTTACACACACAGGACTGACTGTTACACACACATGACTTACTGTTACACACACAGGACGGTGGCCGGTGGCATAAACTGCTAAGACATGTGTTACATGTTGGTCATCAAATTTTTTTTTAAGACTGTTCATAACTTTTTTAAGTCAGTTATATAAAAATGTAGATTAGTCTAATTTGACACTGAAAAGTAAGACTTTAAATCCCGAACCAACTGCTGGTTAGTCACACTCTTAACATAATGACTGTGTTTATGCAACTCGCCTATGTTTTCAGAGCTGTACATTTTTATGATTTGTATGTTGTTTTTTCCAGATTGGAATCGTGCCGCTTTTCTCAGAACGGTTCTGCCGTCTCAGCCGTAGAGGAATTGACCACGTCCAAAAGCTCTCCGTCGTCTGGTCGGGATCTGGGGTTCTGGTGTCCGCTGCATCTGAAGACTCGGCCCGGTCAGGCCGGCTCTTTCCTCGGGGCTCAAGACTGCGCTCCGCCCTGCGACAACATGTTCCTGAAACCACACGAGGTTCACTTGGCTAAGACCTTCATCGGCGTGTGTTCCGCCGTGTGTTTGTGTGCAACTCTCTTCACATCTCTCACCTTCCTCATCGATGTCCAGAGGTTCCGCTACCCCGAGCGGCCCATCATCTTCTACTCTGTCTGCTACACTTTAGTCTCTCTGGTGTATTTCATTGGTTTTCTGCTGGATACGGAGGCGGCGTGCGTGGAGCCGAGTGTGCCGGGCCGCGCGGTTACGGTGGTGCTAGGAGCCCAGAGCCGCGGCTGCACGCTGCTCTTCATGCTGCTCTACTTCTGCTCTACCGCAGGGATGGTGTGGTGGGTCATCCTCACCATCACATGGTTTCTGGCCGCAGGGCCCAAGTGGAGCTGCGAGGCAATCGAGAAGAAGGCGGTGTGGTTCCACGCGGTGGCCTGGGGTCTCCCCGGAGCGCTAACGGTCTCGCTGCTAGCGCTGGGGAAGGTGGAGGGAGACGGCCTCAGCGGCGTGTGCTTCGTCGGCCTGTACGATCTGGCAGCGCTGCGGTGGTTCGTCGTGGCACCGCTAGCCCTCGGTGTTCTGATCGGCCTGTCGCTGCTGCTCGCCGGCATCGTGTCTCTGAACCACGTGCGTCAGGTGATCCAGCATGACGAGCGCAACCAGGAGAAGCTGAAGAAGTTCATGATCCGCATCGGCGTGTTCAGCGGCCTGTACCTGCTGCCACTGCTGGCGCTGCTCGGCTGCTACCTGTACGAACAAGCCCAGCGCGAGTCCTGGGAGAACAGCTGGATCCGCCGGCACTGCCAGGAGTTCAGCATCCCCTGCTCCCGCCGCGTGAGACTCCTTAACCCTGACCCTTAACCTTGACCCCTGACCCTTAACCCTGACCCTATCCCTCTGGCACAGTACCAGTGCTTGTAGTCTCTCACTGACCTGCTGTTTGGTTTGTTGTAGAGTGTGGATGTGGAGCGGCCCGAGCTCTCCCTGTTCCTCATGAAGTATCTGATGACGCTGGTGGTGGGAATATCAGCCGTGTTCTGGGTCAGCAGTAAGAAGACCTGCTGGGAGTGGGCCTCATTCTTCAAGAGAACGCGCAAGAAAGAGTGAGGACGCTCTCTCTAACCCTAATGCTGAGTTCACACTGTATGATAACTCGTCAGATAACTGTTGTCTTCACACTGCAGGAGTATCTGTGGCAGCGTTCAGTCTCACTGCATGGCTTTACAATAGGAAGAATCACAGACAACTTTGTCTGGTCCGCAAACGACGTTTCACAACCAAACACATGCGAGAAGTGATAAGGAAATAACGCAAGATCATGCGTGCGTCAGACCGGAGTTCTCGTGGGAGACTGAAATTTATATTATAAATAATAGCCTGCGAGTAGCTTGTGATCCAAATTGTCTGTGCGCTGATTTGCAGCGAAAGGGAGAAAAAGAAAAACAGATTATGCAGGAGGAAATGTTTGGGGAGACGCGGGGAGCAGGACTGTGTGTCCTGTCCAGGAGAGTTGGGGATAAATAAATAATTTAGCAATGTGCTGCTGGTCACGCAAATGTTTGTGCTTTGTTTCTGTTTGATATAATTGTAAAGCTTATGTGTAATTCTGATATTGTGGTCTGTAACTCCTCCCTGAACTTCCCGCTTCCCTGTATCTTGCTCTTTTTTCATTGGCTGTCGGTCATCGCCGATGAGGTTTCAGTCACACAGCAGGTCCAGATATTTAGCATGTCAAATATCTCAGGGGCGTCTGCGTCTCATCAATGATTCTCTCAGATCGCGTCTTTGATAACTCACTCTGTGTGATTGTCACTCGCGTGAACGAGCGCCGATTTGCCTCCGATTTCAGGCATCTGTCAGCGACAGTAAATCCGGCTAAAATCGTGCAGTGTGAACTCGCCATTACTCAACTCAACTGTTTGTGGCTTTGCAAATCTGTCATAGAGGGCATTTTTATGTCATGTTATCCACTTCCAGCATCACCTGATCTGACCAGTGTGTGTGTGCGTGTGTGTGTGTGTGTGTGCTTCAGTCCCATCAGCGAGAGCCGGCGTGTCCTGCAGGAGTCCTGCGAGTTCTTCCTCAAACACAACAGCCGTGTTCAACAGCACAAGTCCAAACACTACAAGTCCTCCTCACACAAGCTCAAGGTCGTGTCCAAGTCCACGGGCACCAGCACAGGCATGCACACGCCCGTCACCGGTAACCATGACAACACACCTGTCACCGGTAACCATGACAACACACCCATCTCTACGGCGTTCCACAACCACAGTGTGTGTGATGCGCCTGGTTCGTCTGAACGCATCGGGTCGACGGAGAGACGCAGTAAAGTCGACGCTGAAAGCGCACACAGGTTCATGTTTTATATTATGTGGATTATTTGAATTTACATTCTGTTTAGATGATACAACCTTTCCACTGGGAACATCAGTACTAACAATTCAGTCAATGTACTGACTGAACTGAAGTATTAGAATGAAAGCAGATGCATCAGTTGACTGTTTTGTTTGTTACCATCATCTGCATTCAAATCAAGGCTGTATTACTTGAGTTCAGTGTTAGACGAGTGTATCCATGGCCATTTCTTTATTAAACTCTGATAGCAGTCATGGCTTCATTTACGTGTGGAAAACTCCATCCACAGACACTTTTACTTTCATCCACCTTATTTCAGACATCAGAGCGTAAGAGATCTTGTGTACACTGAATGTGTCCTAGTTCCTGTATCCTTCAGCCTGTAATGCTGCTTGTTACGTCCCTAAAATGGCTAAGGGCATGAGGGAACACAACATAAAATAATATAGATAATTCCCGGATTAGTTAACCCGGTTAATGTGTTTAATGTGCTGGTGCAAAAGGACACAAGGACAAAAATAGGGTTTGAATCATGAAAATGCATATATTTATTTATAGCACCGAGGTGCACAAAAGAGAGAGACAAAAACAAAGTCGACGGCGCTCAGCACGCCCTACCTAATCTACACTACGTAAAAACCAAAACATACAATAGTAGCACCCGCTCCTTACCTGATGTATTAACACGGGTTTCCCTAGGTGTTGCATAAATGGAAGTCACGTGACATACTTTCCTACTCACTACTCCCTGGCCGGTTATAAAGCAATATACGGAAAAAAAACGTAAGGACTCAAATTCAACGTAAACCAAAAATAACAACCACTGAGAGAAAACAAACGGTTAACTCAAAATATAAGCGGTAGATAAAAAATAAAAAAAAACAAGGCACACCACCGCGTGACCCAAAACGAAAGCCAACAAAGCTCCTTCTCTCTCTCCCGCTTCCGGTCTACTTCAGTCTCTTATAGTAAGGACGCCCATTCAGGTGTACGTCGTAATGATGATGGACAGCCAGCAGCAGCGCCCTGAGAGGTGATAGCGGAGAAAGTGACAGCAAAAACAACAACAAAAACACATATCCTCGGAGTACGTAACACTGCTGGATAATGCAAACTGGGATTTCTTACCATATTACTTTAATGTATTGTCGTAACCTTATGGTTATTATATATATGGTGTTTATACACGCTGGTTTGTAGCTCAAATAGTTTAACCGTTTACAGCACTTTATTCTTCTAGTTATTCCTTGTAGTGGCTAATGAATCAGAAGTCTCACACATTAGTCACACACTATCCAGACAGATAGATGAACTTGATGAACCTGCAATATTCCTTTCATTCGTCAGATCTCAACAAATGTTTCGTTTTTCCTACTGCTTTTTAACCCTACTTTTATTGTGTTTTGAAGGTTGACACCCAAAGATGAAGTGCTGGAGGCTGGCCAGAGCTCCGCCCACTGCAGCAGGAGCAGCCAATGAGAGCTCAGGGTGAGGCTCCTGGCTCCACCCACTGCAGCAGCAGCCAATGAGAGCTCAGGCAGAGACTTCTGGCTCCACCCCCCCACAGTCTCTGTGCTTTTCATTATTGATGTCCACAGCACTGGAATCTGTTTTAAAGGTTATAATGTTCGCGCAGCTGATGCTTCACACAGGATCCGTCTCGACTGACAGTTTTATGAGTTTTATCAGCTGTTGTCGATTTTTGCTGCTGCGGGAACAGGATTGCACATTCGTAACACTTCTCTAAGTCATTCATCACTGGAAAAGTCTTAACACTGACACTTCAGACCTGAATCTTTAAACAAAAGCAACAGATAAGATTCACTCTTAAAGCAGAATTTCTACAGAATTTGCACGAGTGCTCTGACTGTACGCCAAAAACAAAACACAGCAATAGTGTTTACTCGTATTAACTTTCTCTGCCTTAAAGTAAAACTTAGTCTTCAAATTATAGTTATGAAGATTAAGGTATTTAACATTTCAGTTGTATCTCAGCTTTTCTTTTTACATAGCTTTGCTAAAATGTATTTTTAATATGTATGATATATAGACCTTAGTCAGTGTTTTTGTCAGGAATGAAAGTGAGGCTGTGAAAGACTCAAGGACAGTGTGTTCAATGGATTGGACTGCTGTTTAACAACATGCTGACAAACATCTTTCAAAGACCAAAATCTGTAGACAAAAACTCCATAAAACATTGAAAGTTATGTGATCTAGTACCTTTATACACTACTTTTCTATTGTAAAGACTTCGTTTTCATCTGTCTAATTCAATATGAATAAGGTTTATTGATGTTCATTATTATGCCAGTTGTTTGAGGTTTTTTGCACCTTGTTTAGTTACAAAAAATACTTTTAAAGACTCATATCCTACACAATCCCTATGTACAGTAAATAAAACGTGCACAACAACATCGGGTGGAGGAGAGAATAGGTCACTTGATAGATTTGGATTATCATTGTATTAATAATTGCAATTGTGTGATGAATCCTGCAGAAGAATTACTGCCGTCTCTGTCTGTCATATATTTTACTATAATATGTTCATAGCACAAACTTTATCTTATCAAAATAAAGTCTGTAGAAAAGCATCAATGCAAAGCTTTTTAGCCCGTGGTCTTTATTGCTCACGTCCTGATGTTTGTGTATGACTGTTAAAATATCAGAACTGTAGATTGTTTTGAGGACACAATGTACATTACTGTTGAATATCATTGTTCTTAGGAATAATCACCCCAAAGTATAAATTATTCCTCATATTGGTCCAAACCTGAATGATTTTCTTCACTAAAGGATGTGGTGTTAGAGTCTCACAGTCGAAACCAAAGCCATGTATGAAACAGAAAAGGATATCAGAGTGTCGGACTCATTTCTATTTTTTTGTAACTATCCGTTGAACTAAACATTACATTACAGTTCGGCTGTATCTGTTGCTTTTTATTCTCAGTTACTGCTACAAATGTTTAAGATTTCAACTCAGTTTACAGGGTCCTACGAATTCCACACACAATTCACAGTTACCAAATAATGTAATGTAATATCCAAATAATCAAAGTTATGATTAATAACTAATGGCTAGATTATAGAAGCACTGCATAGAGGACTGTGTGTAAATCTGTAGTGTTTATCTGTAATGAGGAACTAGATGATGTGAAACACCATGGGATTCACACACATTCAGTTGAAATAGGAAATCTCATTTCAATTAATAAACATTACACAACCAGTCAGTCTCACAATGTAAGCATCATGTAAATGTTTATTTATTAAAAGTTATGTTCATCTTCACTGAAACTGAAAACATCAGATCAGCACATGGAGAGAGACACATTGAAATATATATTATTGTGCTCATTCTGAAATCTGAATATTTATGTTTTTTGAGGTATGCATAAACAACTTAATTCACCTTGTGTGTGTAAACATGTTTCAACTGTTTTTAGGAGATGTTAATATACTTACTGAATGTTGGTTCAATTAACATTCAATATTCTGCAAATAATCCCCCAAAAATGTTTCTTTTCAATATTTCCTGCAATTACATACACATAAATATCACTTTTCCTGCAAAAACTGACCATAAACATTACAGTTAATTTATAAACAATTGACATTTTTCCTAAAAACTAACCCTATCTGTCTGATGCACAACACATGATTTCAGCTCATTAATCTTCAGATGATTAAATGATGTTTGGGAATCACAGTCCAGTTTAGAACTCTATGAGCAACCACTCATATATATTATAAATATATATATATATATATATATATATATATATATAAATTGGATGGATGTATATTTAATGTTACTATATGCTTTGGCGATATGTAACCTCCCTTTTACCATGCCAATAACACTATTTGAATCTGAATACGAGAGAGAAAGGGAGGGAAAGATGGAGAGAGTGAGAGGGAGGAAGAAAAAGAGAGAGAGAGAAAATATATAGTGAATCTCAAAATCAATGTGTTTGCAAAAAATTGAAAGACATATGAGACAGTTAAACCTCTTTAACAAGACATCCTTCAATCCAACCAAACACACCTAACCCAGCAGAAACCCACTGAGAACCTGTGCCTCCCCTTAAACTGTTTAGGACAACTGGAACAACCTGGAAAAAACATCCTTCATATAAATGGCACAGTTTTGTTACAGGAAACATGAAGGCATTCCAGGCCGATTATAGTGTAATATGTGAAAGTAAAATGAATGGGACTCTTTGAGCAGAATCTGCAGAAAGTCGTCCATCATCCAGTACAGAAGAAACTGAACAACAATGTCCTCTGTTGCGTAGGAAAGACTTCCATCTGAATAAACTCCCAAACACACTGGAACCGTTGCTAAAGAGAAAGAAAACAGCACAGCGGTAAAGTTAGTTTTCAATGATCGACATTTACAGAGTATACCTAACTGATTAGAAACTGGTGTTAAATGCCTTATATAACAGGTATAGAAATTATACTGTTAGATGTATGTATTGTGGAGTAGAATTCACACCAAATTATTCATTTAGATATACCTGATAATATTCCTGCCTAATTGAAATGGGTGAAAAAAAATCGAAAATTTGTGTACCCAGGGCAGGCTTAGTAACAATTACCCTTGTGTGGTTGTCTATATACAATAAACATTAGTGCTGTCAAAATTAATGATTAATGCAAGTGATTAATCAAATAAAAAAAAATAATAACTCATAATCCTGATTGATACCTTCCGATGGATTGCGTACAAACCAATAGGGTGTCGGAATGGTATGTGTTTATATTTCTCATCCAACCACAATCAAATTCACTCTCTCCGGATGGCGTGATTTATCTGGATTTTTTTTTATTTATTTTTTATGACAAGCCGGAATGAAAACAAGCCGAAATGAAATAGGAGTAATGAGGCTATTTTTAAAATGTAAGGAGTAGAAAGTACAGATAATTGCGAGAAAATGTAAGGAGTAGAAGTAAAATGTCAGCTAAAAATAATTACTCCAGTAAAGTATAGATACCCAAAATTTCTACTCAAGTAAGGTAACGGAGTATTTGTACTTCGTTACTTGACACCTTTGGTAGTGTAGCTCTGATAGGAAGGTCCTGATCCTCCTGATGTTGTATAAAGCGGATCTGCAGGACCGGGCTGTAGGGGTGTGAGATACTGACAAAAAATGATATCTCAATATTTTCTGGGATTTTATCGATAACAATAATTAGACGATATTTTGCTGAGTGTGTATTGTCGTAATTTAGATATATTTTTAAAATGAAAGAATCCAGTTTTACAGATGCTAGAAACGTGACTTTCAAATGAAAGATTGGTATCAAAGACCACACCCAGGTTCCTGACCGACGACGAAGACTTGACAGAGCATCAAGTGTTAGACAGTATTCTAGATTATTACGTGTGGAAGTTTTTTTGTCCAGTAATTAAAATCGTAGGAAATTACTAGTAAACCAAATTTTTATATCAGCTGTGCATTCTGTTAATTTTGTGAATTGGTGCGTTTCATCGGAGCGCAAAGAAATATAGAGCTGAGTATCATCAGCATAACAGTCAAAACTAATGCCATGCTTCCTAATTATATCTCCCAAGGGTAGCATGTGCAGAGTGAAAAGTAAATGTGAGTGAATAAAATAAAATAACTAAATAAAATATTTCATGTTTTCGTGCTATATTTCATAATTTATAAAGACACATGTTAGTAACATTTGAAAACAGATACGTTTGGCTTGCATTAACTATACATTATCCAACAAACATGAGCTGATTTCTCCGCATTAAAGAACCACAGATGACATGTTTATACATGGGTTAAGAATGTAAAACATCCTTTATCAAATATATTAGTTAAAAGAATGTTCCAACCTATCTTTCATCCATATCCTGACAGAAAAAGAAAACAACGAAACAGACTCAGGTGAGATTCTGGAGATGCAGGTAAACTCGTGTGTCATAACGTCAGCCCGACTCAGTGAAAACAGAAGATATGGAAATAAGACGAATTTCAGCATTTTACTTGTAAAACCACAACAGGTCCTTTATAATCGTAATGACAAAATTAAATAACTAAACTATAAACCGCAGCCACAAATTTACCTGTTTTACAAATAAATAATATTAACATATTGCCTTGGGATATAAAATAGCCAAATGATGAATGTACCAAAATGTCATATATAGAAAATATAATCTCCCTACCTTTTTTTTCATTTTATATATTTATATAGAACAGATAATCAGCAAAATGTCAACTTCAACATAAAATATAAAACAGTTAAGTTTGGTTAAAGCATGCTTTATGTTGGAAAATCAAACAAAAAATGTGTCTGTTTGAGAACCCTGACAGCTTGCCTGAACCAGTTGAAAAACCTGAGCTGTTACTAAAATGGTCTTTTATATCTTTGCTGTGGTGCATCATGGGAGGTGGGAGAAACCAAACTGGGGGTTAAAGGTGATTTTTTTTTTATTGAAGGATTTTTTTTTTTATTGAAAGACTTTGTAATGGTGAAATATGTTGTTATATCATTTTTATTTTTTATTAGGGTACGTTCAAAAAGCTTATAATACTGATGTTTGTTCATTTGGTGAACTTAATTTCTGGTTGCTTGCATGTCTGTCAGTGGTTGTGTCCATGAGCATAAATGCCCACTAGCTGAACTTCTACAGTGTTGTCTGTCTGTGATGGAAGTTGTAGAGTAATGAAGCTACTAAAGGTAGGAAGTTGTTTTAATGTTGTTTATTTTGTTATCTTATGGCTTCATTATGTCATTATAAATAAACTGTCAACAGCTTCAAGGTTTTCAGTCCTTTTAGTCTGGTATTAAAATTAAAATAAAATATAAGTGTAAAAACTAAATGAAAAATCTGTTCTATGGCATGGCATAGAATGATATTTAAGAATATACACCTTCAATCCTCTGATTGTAGTAATTTGGTGCTGTATGTAATATTTGTAATAGGCTAAATTTAAGACTTACAGTACATGTTAAATTTCCTATGTGTTCTGTTCTTATAAACTTTCCTTTGCTAAGTTTATAAAGATTGAGATTTATTGGAGCACATAAATATTTGTTGCAGCTCTAGCATAACTGAGGGTGGTAACAGCCTATTAGCAGCTGGCCTATGCCAATGTTTTGCCATTCCTTAAAGGGGTGGTATAATGCCCTTTTCACAAGATGTAAAATATATCTATGATGTCCCCAGAGTGTGTGTGTGAAGTTTTAGCGCAAAATACCCCACAGATATTTTTATATAGCAAGTTAAAGTTGTCACTTTTTGAGGGTTTGCAAAAACGCACTGTTTATTCATTTGCAAATGAGCTGCTGCAGAGGGCGGGGTTTCAAGAGCTCGTGTCTGTTAGCAGCTGCTGTTACCTCACGCAGACACACTAAAATGACAGAAACTGTTCTGCCTTTAATGTTAAACGGAGTCAGATAAGGATGGAGAGACTCAAGAAGAAGTGACAACATGTAGAATGCAACAGGACGTCTCTGAATGGTTAGTTGATGAATTTATGTCGCTGATGTGGAGTTAACTATCTTCAATTAGGATATTCTGTCATGATAAATCTGTAAATTGCTCATATATGAACTGTTGTAAGATGCACACAGAGTGACTTTCTATTGCATGTGAAAAGATGGATGCTAAAGTTTGAGCTGACTCACAAATGTACTCTTATACAACAACTTTTCCTCTTCTCAACATGGACTGCGTGTTCCCGGGGGCAGGGTTTATGTAAATTCTAGGGTTAGTGATGTCACTAACCTGAGAGGAATGTCGTGTAGTCCCAACCAGCCGTTTGTTGTAGTCCTTTTCTTTAAAAGCAAATATCTCCCTTTGCTTTGAACTTTGAGCGTTGTAACTTTGCAGATGTTGTTTATGCTCAAACAGCAACATTACACACTAACTAAAGTTAGAAAAGTGAAATCACACTCAACCACCCCTTTAAGAGTTTTTTTTTGTCTTTTGCAGCTTTCACACATATTTTGGGAAATGTATGTGTTTTATGTATTTGCCTCCCTTTTTTGTATAAATGTTCAGTGTATGTGTTATCTTGTTCCCTACAAGTTATAAATGTGTCCTTACAGCATTAACACTAATGGTGAATTCTCAGCCTGCTGTGTGAACCACTCCTTGTTTGTAGACCTAAATTGTGAAGACTGAGGGTTAGCAGCACAGGTTCATTTAAGGCGGCAGAAAAGGTACTTTTAAAGTAAGTAAAATTAAAATAGATATACATTTTTGTAGCACATTGCTTTTTGACATGTTTTACTCCTGTTTCACAAGCAGTAAATTATGTAAGTCCCTTAAGTTTTTTTCTTCTTCCCTGCACTTCACAAACACCACTTTTTCTGTATACAGCTTTCTGACTATTTCAGAGTTTAGATGCTGACTTTATCCCAGATGTAGCAACTTTTCTTCTGTCTGAATGAGACCAGAATTTGACCAGGTTTCCTGAAATACAGGGAAATATAGTTTTATAAAATAGTTTTATGAAATTAAGTTTGTCCTGCTCTTGTCCTGTTCCTTGATCTCTCTTGTTACTGACAACTTCGCCTAGGTAAGCCTTCAATATTTAGCTCCACTCATTTGCTCTTTGAACTCTGGAGAGCTTTCTTTGGTAAACTGATTGAAAATTTTGCTCCTGGTCTCCCTTTTTGCATACTGAGATCTTAATTGGGTTAAGCCATGTCTCGACAGTTTTGTTGGCGAAAATGGCCGTTTTACAATGCCGCCTCTGATTCTACTCTGTTCCACTCCCCACAAAGTAAGGAGTACATTGAATAAATTAATGTTAACAATCTGTTAAAATGTTTGTCTGCTTGTTTACCAACATTACTGCTTTAAAAAAATTTTAAAAAATTAAATCAATCTTTTTTGACGTTTCTGTTACTGTAGATGTATGCTCTTGTAATTTGTAAGTTTGCCTGTCCGATTTCTTTGTGTTCATTACGTTCTTTGCATTCATTCAACCTTGTAATACTTCCAAATCTTTGTTCCTGTTCCCCTTGTAGTGCTTGTATTTATGCCTTTGCATCCATTGAGAAGCTAAGCATGTTTCAGTGTTTACAAACGCTTTCTACATTTCAACTGTTGTGCTTGTTTTTTTAGACTTTTTTTTTAGACAAGACTTTTTTTTCTTGTCTTGAATCGCTTCTGTTTTAGTTATTGTGGATGTGTGCTTTGTAATATGCTGTTAAATCTGTCTGCATGATTTATATTTGTTCCCCTTTTAATTTAAGTCTGTGTCTCTTATTTGTATTTATGCTCCCCTTTTTAATTTGTGCCGTCTAAGTTATGTTTTGTATTATGCTTTGAGCTAATGTATGCTTTTGGCAACATATTTTGGCCACCTGCCCCTTGGTGACTCGTTAATTTAGTCTATGTATATATACTTTTATTTATTTGTCCTTTTTTATAATTTAAATATGGATGTAGCAGCAGTTTTTCTTTGACCAGAAATGTTTATAAGATGGTCGGTAAATTGAGTACATGCTGGAGTTTTAAGAATATTCCAACCCAGTATAAAGCCTGTCATTGAGGCTCCCTCTCCCACCTCCTCTACCTGTGCCATGTAGTAATTTGGCCCTGTGTCTGCTTGCTCCTTTCAGGCCTCTGACTCATCCTTCATTAGCCACCCTTTGCAAATTGGATCAAACTTTGGTTTCCAGTTTCGCCAGCTCCGTCTAGATGTTGATCCTGACTTCTGTGTCACAGACTTCCAATGCTATGGCTAAGCCTTGTCCCTCCAACCCTTTGGCTCCACTGGGCTCTTCCTTCTGTCCGGCTCAACTCTCCTACGGTTCTGCCTCTGCTCTCCAGTGCAATGGTCTCTCCTTGGGTCTTCTGCTCTGAGTTGGTTGTCCAACTGGTTCTGCCTGGCCCATTTACCAAAGCTCCACCTATCCTTCTATCGACTCGGCCGTGGCCCTGCTTCCTGGTCATCCTGTTGGGGTTACTTTGTGGCTCTTCCTGCCCTGTTCTCCTTAGCTGTGCCTTCCATTATCTACTACATGGTGATTCTCTCTGTGAGCCCCCCCACCTTGATCATCCCTCTGTAAAGCAGCTTTGTCCCTTTGTCCTTCACGTTTTTTTTCTGTATTAATACCTTCTATTGTTTTTGTTGGTAGCACTTTTATTTCTTTTTTTTCCTTTTTTTTTTTTAGTAATGTCATACTCATGGTATTGATTTGACAACATTTGTTTTTGTATGTATGGCTTGGCCACTTGTACCCTTTAAGCCTTGTTTCTTCGTCGTTTTTTTTTTTTTGTCAATCTATTGTGTCCATGCCAACCTATTGTGTCCACCTGCCCTTATTGACTAACTCACCCAGTCTCTGTATATATACTTTTAGTTCCTTGTCCATTTTTTAAAGTTAGTAGTTCTATTCCTGCGTGTTAATCTCCTAAGTGTTTATTATTTTGATTTTATTGACAAAGTTTTACTGTAACAACTAGATCCTGTTCAAACTCATCCTTGCTCCAACCATCATGACAGAAGAATGGAACTTCAAACATGGATGGATGTAGCAGCCGTTTTTCTTGAACCAAAACTATTGTTCTTTCCCCCTTTGCACCTTGGTTCTGCCTTTGGCTTCCAGTTCACCAGCTCTGTCTAGGTGTTTATCCCTTTGTTTCAGGCCAAGGTTTTCAGGTCAACCTATTAGCTCTGCCATGGCCCTTCATCCTTCAAGCTGCATCGGGCTCCCTCGTCCCTCTGGCTTCACCTTGGTCAGTTATCACCCTGGTTGCGCCACAGACTTCCGATCCTACAGCTATGCCATCTCCCTCCACCCCTATGGTTCTGCCTTTGCCCTCCAGTGCAGTGGTCTTGCCTCGGCTCTGCCTAGGTCCCCACCTCTAATGGCTCCATTTGAGTTGGTTGTCCCCCGGGTTCTGTCTGGCCCATTTACCAAAGGTCCACCTATCCTTTTATCGATTGTGCCATTGCCCTGCATCCTGGTGAGCAGGTTGGGGCCTCCTGCCACGTTCTCCCCCATTGTTCCCTCCATTATCTCCTCCGTGGTGGTTCCCTCTGTCACAACCTGCCTTGGTCACAACTCTCTCCAGCTCCAGATCGTCAAGCTACCACTCATCCTGTTTTTCCTCTTTATTCATACTACTTTAAACTTTTTAGTGGTTTCAATTTGTACAGTTTTGTATTCCTGCTTAAGTTTACATCTAACTTCATGCTCCTATTTTTGACCCTTTTGTATAGATGTTAATGTTTTGTATTTATGCTGTTGATTGACTTGAAATGTATTTTTGTTTTATTATAAAAGTGTGTAACAATTTGTTTTGCGAAAAATAATTAAATGTGTTATTTTTGTATCTTTTAATTGTATGTATTTTTTGGGGTTGGGGTAGAGTCCCAGGGGTAGAGTCCCAGGGGTAGAGTCCCAGGGGTAGAGTCCCAGGG
>NC_138742.1:39281455-39403955 GCF_965113295.1 Leuciscus leuciscus | reverse complement strand
TAATTAATCTTCTTTCTTTCTTTCTTTCTTTCTTTCTTTCTAACTAATTAATCTTTTTTCTTTCTTTCTTTCTTTCTTTCTTTCTAACTAATCTTTTTACTTTCTTTCTTTCTAACTAATCTTTCTTTTTTCTTTTTCTTACTTTTCTTTCTTTCTTTCTAACTAATCTTTTCTTTCTTTCTTTCTAACTAATCTTTTTCTTTCTTTCTTTCTTTCTTTCTAACTAATCTTTCTTTCTTTCTTTCTAACTAATCTTTTTACTTTCTTTCTTTCTTTCTTTCTTTCTAACTAATCTTTTTACTTTCTTTCTTTCTTTCTTTCTTTCTTTCTAACTAATCTTTTTACTTTCTTTCTTTCTTTCTTTCTTTCTTTCTTCCCAACTATTATTTCTTTCTAACTAATCTATCAATCTAACTTTAACCTACTTTAAACTTCTAACTTCTTTAAACTTCTTCAAACTCTCTGGTCAGGCTTTCTCAAGCCAACTTAAAGTTTGTCTCAACAAACTTTTTTTTCTAGTTTTTATAATGACATGCTTTTTGTGGCGAGGGGGGCGTGGTTCAGCGCGGTCTGTAATGGGAGAGAGAAGAGACGAGCGTCCCGCAAGTAGGTCAAGTGCAAATGACGAACACCTGTGTCTTATTGCTGTGATCCGCGTGGAGAGACGCTTATAAGCCGCGCTGGAACGAGAGAGAGACTGGAGAGAAAATTGGATGCAGAGAAAGAAAACCGGTGGATCCGAGCTCTCATTTTTTAACTGTTTTGTGCCGTTGCGGTTGCCACAGTGAATGCGCGTTGTGTGCGACTTTTGTTTTTTTTTTGCTTTATTTTAATAAAGTACGAGTCCCAGTCACGACGACCCCTGTCTTCTTCCTTCCTGACTCTTGAACCTCATCACACTTTTATTTCATTAAAATGAATTAACCGCAAGAAAAGTAAGGTTTAATACTATATTGGTTATCATAGATGTTACTGTATGTCGAATTCATTGTTGTGAAAATGCGGCGCAGTTTTACGTGTTCTAAACAAATGTTGTAAAAGTCTCGAAGTCATTCGAACATGCCCACATCATTTGCCAAAATACTGATTAATCTTTATGTATAACACATGCTATATTTATTTACATGGTCATAAACACCAGACGTGATAAACAATGTCAATAAACTAAACACAAATCTAAAGCAATAATACTTCCCTTACATAAACATAACTATTACCGAATGCTACATTTGGAAAATATAAAATTAAGCATGCTTTGTCGACAGAACCAGCAGCAATCGGTAAAGAATAATTGTGTTCCACAACGACTGCACGAAACAAGCTAATGTTTGTTGCTTGATAGACGCTACAACTACAACTTTCGCATTTGTCCAGGACTCCACGCAGTACGAGCGGAAACCGAGGGTAACGCGGATATGACGCAATTGACTGGCGACTCCCAGCTTCCCCCTGCTCTAACGCCCCGTTTCCTTGGTTAAAATCGCAATTTTCTCACGATTTAAAAATAGTTGGAAACATTTGGGATATTGTAAGTAATCAACTTAACAAAATATATAACACTGGCCTTGAGATTATGGGATATTTTAATGCAAAATTCTTACATATTGTACCTTTAATTCTCAGATCAAAAATAGGAAATGAAATACGGATTCATGACCGATTTTGATTTTGATATTTAATTTGTTCCATTTGCGTGAACCGGAAGTTATCTTCGTGTGTGTGTGTGTTGCACTTGGAAGTTTGCCGCAATTTTGCAAAGAGTTAAAAGAAGCCTGAAAACCCTCAATCTTGCAGTGATTACTTCTTCAGTTTAACCAAACGTTAGCCTTCAAATGTGAGATCAATCATGGAGAGTTTCAGTTTCATCTTGTTCAGAGGAACTAAACGGGTGACTATCAAAGAAGACGACATGACGACCGAAAAAATCGGCAGGATCTTCCAGGTAACTTATTGTAGATTCATCTAAAAATAAGTCTTATTTATTCTGTAAAATTGCACTGATGTAACGTTAACTGTTAGCTAACGTTACTTTATTTTATAACTAACGTTAGGGTGACCATACGTCCTCTTTAACAAGCAGTGCTTGAAGTGGGAGGGGGAAAGGTGCCGGTACTCTCTTGCATGCACGCCCGCCCGGAATTCTTTTTTTATATTTTTTTTATATTTGAGTTACATAAAAGCTTTTTATTTGTTTTCTTCCTAATTGTCCTTGAAATAGTGGTTAAAAAAAAACAAAACAAAAAAAACACCCCAACACAAAAATGGTTTGGCCACTGATCAAAATTTTATGTCATTTGACATGAAGTTCTCTCAAAAGAGAAGAGGAAAATAGAGGCCGGAGATTTTCTAAACAAATATTTTAAAAAAGGTGGTGACGATGAAGCTGGAACTTGTAAAGTCAACTTAGAGCAAGGTACAAAACAGCGCAGCCAATGTTCACCAGCCTTGTCAGCGGTTTTCCTGCATTGACATTTTTTTGGGGGCCGCCAAAGCAAATTTTTGTCCCGTCAAAGCCTTATTTGATCGGCGAGTGATAGAATAGAATGCGTGCTGATCGCCTGACAAGGCGCATAACGAGCATATAGAGAGAGAGAGAGAGAGAGAGAGAGAGAGAGAGCCCCAGCCGCGCGCGCGCACTCACGTCTTCAAACAACACGTCCAGCGCTGTCTTGCTCTCTCTCCCTCGCGCATATATTAATCAAAATCATTTTTGACATGATAGTAAAAGGTTGGAAGACCGCAGTTTCACGTGGAGCATTTGGAGATTTTTTTCTCTTCAATTAACGCGGGGTGTGAATTGTGCGCATCTAAGATTATCTCGTCCAGGGCCCAGGCAAGACTGTCAGCTGGCCTGCACTTTTGCATTGGCAAATCATGACATTTGAAATTTCTACAGTGAAAAACTAAACTTGGAGATATTGCAGGTACAACAACAATTTATTGTTTGTTATTTATTAACAACATATTTAAACAAGTCGTGCGTGCAAACTCCTCCAAGTCTGCAAGTCCAAAAATACAATTATGGTGAGATTACTACATTTTATTTAATTTAAATGCATTTATGGTGAAATTATTATACTTTCATGTCATTCTGTGTTAATTTTGACCACGAACCATGTGCTGTCACTTTAATTCAGCGCGTGCAGCACAGCAGAAATAGATCTGTGCGGAAATGAACGCTGCATTACTGTATACGAACCGCACCTGGAACGGATCGCCGGACCGCATCCGCATGCAGTGTGAAAGCTGTTAACATGGGTGCGGGAAAAAATACGCACTGCAAACGGAGTATATGTGAAACGGGCGTGACACTGACGCTTTTTCTGTCAGTGGTAGAGTACCGGCTACATGCGAGAAGTAGCGGTACGCAAGAAAAAGTGCAGGTACGCTTAAGAGTAAAATGTAGAAGTGCCGGTACTGCGTACCGGTGAGTACCGCCCCACTTCGAGCACTGTTAACAAGGACATGTCAGGCCAGGAATTTGAGATCGCCCAAAATGTCCGGGATTCGGCTTTTGTGCAATCTGCAACACACACACGAAGATAACTTCCGGTTCACGCAAATGGAACAAATTAAATATCAAAATCAAAATCGGTCATGAATTCGTATTTCATTTCCTATTTTTGATCTGAGAATTAAAGGTACAATATGTAAGAATTTTGCATTAAAATATCCCATAATCTCAAGGCCAGTGTTATATATTGTGTTAATTTGATTACTTACAATATCCCAAATGTTTCCAACTATTTTTAAATCGTGAGAAAATTGTGATTTTAACCAAGGAAACGGGGCGTTAGAGCAGGGGTGAGCTGGGAGTCGCCAGTCAATTGCATCATATCCGCGTTACCCTCGGTTTCCGCTCGTACTGCGTGGAGTCCTGGACAAATGCGGAAGTTGTAGTTGTAGCGTCTATCAAGCAACAAACGTTAGCTTGTTTCTTGCAGTCGTTATGGAACACAATTATTCTTTACCGATTGCAGCTGGTTCTGTCGACAAAGCATGCTTAATTTTATATTTTCCAAATGTAGCATTCGGTAATAGTTATGTTTATGTAAGGGAAGTATTATTGCTTTAGATTTGTGTTTAGTTTATTGACATTGTTTATCACGTCTGGTGTTTATGGCCATGTAAATAAATATAGCATGTGTTATACATAAAGATTAATCAGTATTTTGGCAAATGATGTGGGTATGTTCGAAATGACTTCAAGACCCTAACGTTAGTTATAAAATAAAGTAACGTTAGCTAACAGTTAACGTTACATCAGTGCAATTTTACAGAATAAATAAGACTTATTTTTAGATGAATCTACAATAAGTTACCTGGAAGATCCTGCCGATTTTTTCGGTCGTCATGTCGTCTTCTTTGATAGTCACCCGTTTAGTTCCTCTGAACAAGATGAAACTGAAACTCTCCATGATTGATCTCACATTTGAAGGCTAACGTTTGGTTAAACTGAAGAAGTAATCACTGCAAGATTGAGGGTTTTCAGGCTTCTTTTAACCCTCTGGGGACCAAAAACGCGCCCGCGCGTTTTGCTCGTTTTTTTTTTAGCAATGAAAAATAAACACAAAATGCTCTGTTAATTTTGATCTTTAATTTTCGTGTTATACATCAATCGATCCTGTTCAGTTTCTATTTTTTTTCTGTATACTCACAATAAAAATAAAGTGTTTTGCTTTTTGACAAATAAAGAAACTTTAACCCCCTGAGGTCTACGGTATCGCCGGCGATACCAGCTCGCTTTTTTTTTATCAATGTAAAAGAAACTCATAAATACTCTGTTGACTTTGATTTTCCATAGGAGTTTCATACATCAATCGATTCTGTTAAATGTGTATTATTTTTGTGTATACTCACAATAAAAATAAAGTGTTGTGCTTTTTGCCAAATAAAGAAAAATAAACACGAAGCGAGTTCTGCCTTCTCTCTGCCAGTGAAGTCCATTCTGAAACGCGTCCGAAAATGAACAATAACTGAGCAAATACTCAGTCAAACAGACATACAGACACACAGGCATGAAGCTTGAATTCTCTTATTTTAAATGAAGTAATTTATATAAAAAACAAATATTCTCATCTTGTGAAATCTGTATTAAAAGAGAGCGATTCCAGTCGAGCTCATCTCATCTCATTACGTTATAATCGGCCCCGCCCACGGAGAGCGCGCGCTATTCAAACGCAAATGACTGAGACGATCCCATACAAACTGTGAACGCCCACATATCAGCTCGAGAAAACACATCAAGTTTATTCAGATAAGTGTAGTTGTCTACACTGTCTCGCAGCGCTGTGAGGAATAATAATAATGGAAAACTTACCTCAGAAGTTCTGGTATTTCGAGGAGCAACGGATGGAATAATGTAGTAAGTTTTTTTTTTCATTCTCAAGTAAATCGCGTTTCTGTGTGAATGAATGAACGGCAGAGATGCGCTGTTTACCACAACTCGCAAAAAGACGGTTTAAATTTGAATTTCGTTTCTGTGTGTGAATAAATGATCTGCTTTTAGCAAACTATTTTGCTATACTGAGTAAAATCGATTGAAATATGTTGAAATAAAATGTATTTGTATAAGCAACGTATTAAACTGCAAATTAACATTTATATTCCTTATAATAAAAACGAAAGACCTATGTTACAGACATATGAAAGACAACATTTCGTTTAGTTTTGGATAGATTACACATTTTTACTGTAAAATATCTGCCACCCCAAATAAGCTTTTGTTTGCCAATTTTTGCTAATATGTTAAATATAGTATGTTTTGTCAATGTAGGCTATATTCGAAGTTTGAAATATGTATGATAAAATGTAGGCTATACTTTAGTTTTTACAAAGAAAGATTACACTTCCAATTGTTGTTGTAATTGTAACCTTTTTAATAAAAAAAGATATATTTACAAGGTAGATGTAAACAAATTTTAAAAGGTAAATATAAGCATTTTCTTTAAATAATTTTTATTGTGTTTTATTATTGACAAATTTGGGGAGAGGATACATATTCCAAAACTGAAAATACAGTATGAGAATTAACTGCACAATTAATAGACATGTTTTCCTTGGATATTATACAATTTGCAAGCAAAATTTGTGAAAAAAACTGTGAACCAATTTGGTAGAATATATATATATATATATATATATATATATATATATATATACTGTATATATATTGCTCTTGCATTCTTTCTTGTGGCTATAGGTGACACACCTGAATGAATGGCTCATTAAGTATGCGGGCCCCATTGTCTCCTAAGGTGTGAACCACTACATATGCATGATGCTGTTGAATGGTTGACGCCCCTTGCGCATATTGCCTTTACAAACAAAAAGTGTTTTACAAGATTTAAATCAATGTATTGTGTTATGTGAATGATAAGGGCAGGATGATTTTCACATCATTTTGAAGAAAAAACTCTAGGCGACGACATCAATTAGTCAAAAGTCTTATTGACACGTATTTAGTATGTGTTTTGTGGCCTTATTTCAGAAACTTTAGTTTTAATTTTTTCAATAACCATGCATAAACATTATTCTCTCAAAAATACAAACATGTACATGCATGTTGCTCACATATTATGGTAGCCCTGTTTGTGCTAAATAGAGTGTAAATATACCTTTGCCATTAATATGTTTATAAGCAACTGAAAAAAGCACAAATGTCAGGGCATGTCAGAACATCTCAAGGACCCCAAAAACCCCTCAGACCTCAGAGGGTTAACATGATGCGATTTCTGCCTTCTCTCTGTCAGTAAACTCCCGTTTGAAACGCGTTCGAAAATGATCTATAACTCCGCGAAAATTCAGTCAAACAGGCAAACAGACCCACGGGCATAAAGCTTGAGATCGCAGCTTTTAAATGAAGTAATTTATATAAAAAACAAATATTATCAGCTTCTGTAATCTGTATAAAAAGAGAGCGATTCCAGTCGAGCTCATTACGAGCTCATTGACTTTAATTCGTTCACGCCTACTCGCGGAGCGCGCTATTCACAAGATAATGTGTTAAGCCATCTATGCAAAACAGGTAAACGCCCCCAAGCAAATGCATTAAACGCTTCAAGTTTCATCATTCAGTCACCTGCGCGTTGGGAAGATGACACGGTACACCGGTGCGGAAGCCCTTCAGTTCGTCCTGGATACTAGCGACGAAGAGTCCAGATTTTCATCAGAAGAGGAGCGCGACTACTCTGATGACGACCGTTTGTATTTTGAAGAGCGTCTTGATCCAGCCGTGGATAGAATTTCGGATGAGTAAGTATTTATTCTTACTTGCATTAGTTGACAAGCTATTCAAAACATGAGCTTACATATTATACTGGGTGGACTTGCCATCCAGAGTATTGACATTTGATATCTACCTATATTCAACACGATCTAATGAAAGTGCATATCTATACCATGAATTTAATATCTCGTACCATTTCAACGTCAAAAATGTTTTGTTTTGTTTTTTTGTGTACATATGCTACACCCCTTGGTTAAGAAAATTTGTATTTGTATGTGTAGCCTAGCAGTAAATGATATGTTTAGATCATTATGTATGAAAGATAGAATTTAGAAATTATTTTAGAAAGTAGGCCTAGTAGGTGTTTAGATTATATTTTGACTATATAAATGCTGCCTCATTATCATTAACGATGCATGCTCGCAAATATCAGTTGTAAATGTGTGTAAATGTGCTTAAATGTGTAAATATACCCAGTTAATGAAGTGCACAAATGTGTTAGGCTAATGTTTGCGGTGTGCCTCTCCGGTAATGGCCCATTGACACGCATTATTGCACGCGTCTACAATTATTTACATCAGTTATTCATTATAGACTAATGCTACTATAGTTATATTTATGTAATAATATTCTTCAACTTTTTTAAAAGGAATGTAGCTTCATCACTACCTCCGCCTGCAACTCGGAGTGTGCTTAACAACACAGTCAGAAATCAGAAAGAGTAAGTACATATTTACCAACTGCCTTTACTTTTGTTTTTACAAAATTACAATAAAACAGATTGAAAAACAAAACATTTGAATCTCCTCATTCTTTGTTAAGGCTGCCTCACTTGATGGCCCATTAGCACTTGGGGGAGCGTCTATGTCACACCCCTGGTCTGAATCTCATTAATATTGATGACCCATTACCACTCCCACGCATAAACCTCTTCTGACAAAAAAACTGTTTTACAATGTTTAAATCAATGTAGTGTTTTATGTGAAAAATTAGGCAGGATGATTTTCACATAATTTTGAAGCTAGAACTCAAAGGGACAACATCAATTAGTCAAAAGTCTTGTGGACACATATTTAATATGTGTTTTGTGTTCTTAAATCAGCAACTTTCATTTTAATTTTTTCCAATAACCACGCATAAACATTATTCTCTTAAAAATACAAACATCTACATACACGTTGCTCGCATATTATGGTAGGCCTGTTTGTGCTATATAGAGTGAATTTACACCTTTGCCATTAACATGTTTATAAATAACTGAAAAAAGCACAAATGTCAGAGCATGTCAGAACATCTCAAGGACCCCAAAAACAGCTTGGTCCCCAGAGGGTTAAAAAATCTGCTGAATTCACATGCACTTAATTTCTTTTTTGTTTATTTTCTTTTTTTTTACAATCAATTACACACACACACACACACACACACACACACACACACACACACACACAGTGTTCTGCTAGAAATAGTAACCTAATTAAAAAACAGAACTTAAATTCTGTTTAGCAAACAATTCAAAATCTCCTGAATTCACATCCATACCTGGTCAGATTTGGCCACCTCTTTTCAGTCCAGTCCACACACAAAGGCTGGAGCTCAACACTGGCTGGCATGCATAAAGAAGGAAGGACCATAATAAAATATATTGGATTGGCATCAGTGACAGAAATATAGGCAATACACACAGCAATTAACCGTACATGTTTGAATCGACCGCCTGATCCTACCTGGTTTAAGTTAACCACTAATAATTCACATTTATGGCGTTATTTTTTAGTCAAACGTTATGAGCGTGTAAGACATGCTCACGAGCACATTATGTTATTTCACACGCGCAAAAATGAACCTTCAGCTGGCATGATAAAAGTACTCGCGCACAAATTCAACAACCGAGAGGTGTACAGGTAGCTGCAAGCGAGCGCCTGGCATACTCTCATAGGTTAACTCTGCTTGTACAGTGGAATCCTGCTCGCGGAGTGCTGTTTTGCTCGCGCAGTGGATTTCTGCTCGCTCAGCTGATTTCTGCTCCCTCGAGTCTACATGACTTTTGACAATTTGGGGGCGGAAACCAAGGAGGGCACTGACCCTCTTATGATTGGTAATGAGAGCTGTCAATCAAGGTACCGCTGAACCATACGTCATAGCAGTGTGAGGACGACAGCGCCAGCCTGACAGTCTGATGCCGGAAGTGGGCGCAGCAAGGCATTTAAACGATTTAATTGAAAATGTAATATCTCAAATATGATAAAATATAAGAATTATGTTTTGTCCTATTAACAAAATACAATATACTACTATTAACAAATGTTAATCGTTTTTTAAAAGTTAAAATTATACTTTATCCATTTGTTGACTCAAATGATTAACAATATAAATTGAACAAAGCTTAAAACAAAATAATGATATGAAAACAAAGGTTGAGCGTTTGAACATTTGATTTAATTGCTCCAAATAAATAATAGTAATTAAATAAAAATACAAAATCGAACTAAATAATAAATAAGTTATAAAAAATCAAATCAAACCAAAGAAAATAAATCTTATAAAAGTTATGCAGGCACACATTTAACAATAATTCTCAAGTGAAAAATAAATCAAATAAATCAAAACTCCATATAAATGGAGTTAATCCTGAGGCGCCTTTCATCTCCTTTAATTCCAACCCTACTCAAACTTATCCTATGTGTTTGCATGTTTAATGGGATGCATTCACAGATATAAAATATTATAACAAAATATAAACACAGAAATATATCATTGTTTGTGTTTTGTTAGCTTAAGTTTCAGGGAGGATTGTTTGTGTAACCTTTAGACGTTAATGAAGATAATTTAATATTTTGTCTAAATCATGCAGAAAACCACCTAATTCCAAAGGGACTACTATTAAATATGTGTACCTTGAAATGCAAAGCAAGTCGTTTTGGATAAAAGCGTCTGCCAAATGGATAAATGTAAAATAATATCTATTGCCACTGTATCTTAAAAAATAACTCCAGATGTTCATACCTTCATGAACAACAGCCTTTTTAAAGTGGATTTTAATGTGATAATTCAATTTGTCCCGTTTTGTCTGTTTAAAAATACTGCTATCACAAAAAGGGCAGTGAACATTTCTGCAGCATGTTGTGCATTGCTCCAAAGCTGTTAGCGCTGAACCTCTCTGAATTATGTGGTTCTGTAGGTGAAATAAAATACAATTAATGCAATTCTCATGGTCAGAAAATTTTACAAATGCTATAAAATACAACGCTTAACAACAAATTAAACCACAAAACATAAATATGTAACCTAACAAAGTGATACAATCCAGCTGTAAAATAACAATACATAATCAAGTGCCATCGTCACAATTCTCACTTAGTCACATTTATTAAGTCAAGTCACCTTTATTTATATAGCACTTTTTACAATACAGATTGTTTCAAAGCAGCTTTACACGGATAGGGAAATAATGCAACAAAGTTTGTCTCGGCAGATCTAGAACAAAACAGTGTCATAATCCAGCTTAAGTAGGTTCAGTGTTGATTCATTTCTGTTGTAAAAAAGTTATTCATTCAGTTAATTAATCTATATAACGTTACGTTAGCCATTCTGGAGAAAACTGTGATGTTATCATCCAGCTCAGTTCAGTTCTCATATAATGGTGTCAATGACAGATCAATAGTATTGTTGAATATTAAAGGGGCATTTCACCCATTTGAACATTGTTTTTTATTTAAAGTGGGTCATATATGTAGTCGAAATGTAAAAGAAATTTTGAATTTGGTGCCTTTGTGACCGAGAAAAGACAAAAAATAACTTCAGGACGCATTTATATGAAAGACAACAACTCCCACAATGCACCACATTGCACAGCTCCGCAAGCCACTCCCACTAATCCAGAAAGCGCATATCTGCCTATAAGAGAAATCACTCTTCCGTCTACAAGGCTAGCTACCACTAGAGCTTGAAATTCATTTCACATTCACACAAAATGTCTAGTTAGTTGGCGAACTCATTACTCCTCGTTTGTATTTCTTTCGAAAAGGTGAATTATTGGATGGTACCTGGATGTTCAGTCAGAACATATGCGGTGCGAAACTAGGATAGTTCTCAACACAAACGTCCGTGTCCTCGTCTGATTCAGAGATTTCGTCCAGGAGAAATTGTCATCGTTGAAATTATTTGCCACAGACGGACTCTATCTCTGTGTTCGTAGCGGTTCGTAGTTGCATAGTGAGATCACCGGCGCCACCAGTCCGCCCTAACTCGAGCCAGTCCGGGCTCCTCGTCCACGGCAGGCAGGTCTTCTGCCTCGGCTGCTCTTCGCTATAATGCGGCTTGTAAAGGTTGCCACAAACACCTGATTCAAGCATCAGACTTCCGAAATCCTCTTCCTCTAGTCTATATCATATTGAGCACTCTCCTCCGCTATTGTCATAACTTTACATCTGTCTCCACAGCGCCTGTTAGCTTAGCTTCAAACAAGATGGAGGATATTGCTTTCAGTTTCAGAGAGTAAAGTCCCACCCACTGATCTGTAATAGGTCTGTAGCGTGAGCGGGTCCCGCCCCCTGGGAAAGATGAGGAACGAGTGCTTGTAGTCTCAACAGAAATCCCCCCCTCTTACACTTCCTGCTACAATGACGCAAAATGACGATTTTTGCGTCATTGTAGGAGGAAGTGTAAAAGGTAAATAACGGATTTCTCCCGTCTCAGGGGAAAATGAGAGAGTGTTGCACGACCATTCAATAGTATGACTGGGTTTCTAACAATGCAAAGCTTAATGCAAATGGGTGGAGTGTCCCTTTAACCCTCTGGGGACCAAAAACGCGCCCGCGCGTTTTGCTCGTTTTTTTTTTTAGCAATGAAAAATAAACACAAAATGCTCTGTTAATTTTGATCTTTCATTTTCGTGTAATACATCAATCGATCCTGTTCAGTTTCTATTTTTTTTCTGTATACTCACAATACAAATAAAGTGTTTTGCTTTTTGACAAATAAAGAAAAACTAACATGATGCTATTTCTGCCTTCTCTCTGTCAGTAAACTCCCATTTGAAACGCGTTCGAAAATTATCTATAACTCCGCGAAAATTCAGTCAAACAGGCAAACAGACCCACGGGCATAAAGCTTGAGATCGCAGCTTTTAAATGAAGTAATTTATATAAAAAACAAATATTATCAGCTTCTGTAATCTGTATAAAAAGAGAGCGACTCCAGTCGAGCTCATTAGGAGCCATTCAAAAGTAATTTGACCACGCCCCGGAGAGCGCGTGCTATTCAAACGCAAATTCTGAGAACCATTTCAGTCTGTGAAACGCCCCCACATCAGCTGTAAACAAAGAGGCATAATATAGCCTACCTTATGGAGAAAATTTTCCGTGCTGATATGAGGAGCAGATCCCGCTGAGGAGTGAGGTAGGCTAAGTTATCCTTTCTCAAGTGTTAATGTGGAATAACGTTATGGAATAACGTTGTAGGCTTATGTAAACAAAAAGATGAATCGCGTTTCTATAATATGAATAGCGTTTCTGTGAGATGAATGAAGGGTACATATTTGTAAAGACTGTTTAGCCTAAATATGAATCGCGCGTCTGTGTGTGAAAGAATAAACTGCTTTTACAGTTACAGTTACTGCGTTACAGTCAGGCGAAGTATGAAAGACAACATTTTGTTGACTAGATTTGGGTACAGTTTTTACTGTAGAATATACTGTCACATCAAATAAGCTTTTCTGCTCATATATATAAAATACTATTTTGTCAAAAATAAAGTCATAGACTAAGATGTTCCAATGTTGGCTATATTCAAACTAATGAATACATATGATAAAATGTAGGCCTATAATCTTTTTTTTTTTTTTTTTACAAAGAAAGAGTACTTTTTTTGCAGAAATATTGCTGAAATTGTAATTATTGTTGTAATTGTAACCTTTTTAATAAAATAGCAAAACATATTTACAAGATAGATGTAAGCAAAATCTTAAATGGTCAATATAAGTCTTCTTCTAAATATATAGGCTATTTTGTCCTTGCATTGTGGCTCAGTCAGTGTCACACCTGAATGAATGGCTAATTATGCAGAGTCATTATGCAGAGTGGGTGGGACTGGGTAATCTAAGGTGTAAACTACTCCTCCCCCTCGCATATTGGCTTTCCAAGCAAAACCTGTTTTACACCATTTAAATCAATGTATTTTTTTTTTGTGAACGATAAAGCAAGACTATTTTCACATAATTTTGAAGCTAGAACTCCAAGAGAAAACATCCATTAGTCAAAAGTCTTGTGGGCACATATTTTGTATGAGTTTTGTGGTCTTATTTCAGCAACTTTCATTTTTATTTTTTTAAATAACCACGCATAAACATTATTCTCTTAAAAATACAAACATCTACATACATGTTGCTCGCATATTATGGTAGGCCTGTTTGTGCTATATAGAGTGAATTTACACCTTTGCCATTAACATGTTTATAAATAACTGAAAAAAGCACAAATGTCAGAGCATGTCAGAACATCTCAAGGGCCCCAAAAACAGCTTGGTCCCCAGAGGGTTAACTTACAAAATACTTAGAGCCGTTTTGTATAAGCGTAACGTTAAGTATGTTGTATCCAACAAAGATATAACTTATTTTTAGCTTCTTCTCTTCTTCTTTTCCTTGTTCTACCTTGTTAAACATGAACTCCATCCACTTCTGGCATCAGACTTTGACCCCGCCCACTTCCGGCATCAGACTGTCAGGCTGGCGCTGTCGTCCTCACACTGCTATGACGTATGGTTCAGCGGTACCTTGATTGACAGCTCTCATTACCAATCATAAGAGGGTCAGTGCCCTCCTTGGTTTCCGCCCCCAAATTGTCAAAAGTCATGTAGACTCGAGGGAGCAGAAATCAGCTGAGCGAGCAGAAATCCACTGCGCGAGCAAAACAGCACTCCGCGAGCAGGATTCCACTGTACAAGCAGAGTTAACCTATGAGCGTATGCCAGGCGCTCGCTTGCAGCTACCTGTACACCTCTCGGTTGTTGAATTTGTGCGCGAGTACTTTTATCATGCCAGCTGAAGGTTCATTTTTGCGCGTGTGAAATAACATAATGTGCTCGTGAGCATGTCTTACACGCTCATAACTTTTGACTAAAAAATAACGCCATACACTTTTTACATAAAAAAACACGCAAATGCTGCAACTCCATAAATTTTACTTTGTTAAAAATAGAACACATGGGAAGACTGGCAGAGGGTAGCGTAGATAATTCATTTTGAACTCCTGTGGTCTGACCTCCAAATAACGCTACACCGAAGATGCTTCAATGCTGCGAACTGTGTAACGGTCACTTTGTGCTTTGATGTTAACCTGAGGTAAAAATGAGAACTGCGCATGTCAGTTATAGATTTGACAGGTGAGGAGAATAGATAACCGCTCTACTCTGACCTTTGTACTCTTTCTTTTATTTCCTTTTATATTTGTGACCAGAGTTTGCAACTTTACTGTGACAGTTAGCAGCTACTTGGCTTCTAGAAGCTGATGTTGCCGGCTAACGTCAATGATAGAATTTAGCTGCTAAAAGCTATCAATCTAACGTGCTGCTCTTGGTCAAAACTACGAGAAAGGAGTTTTTACTGATTGTCAAGAATAAATTAATACGTTACCTCCTCCACATGTTCATGCAGGCGGCCAGCAGCACCACGAACAAAATTGTCCAGTCCGGAGAAGAAGTGAAAGTGAACAGGCACGTCAGCTAAGCTGAGCTGCTCCTGCCTCAGTGACACGATGACCCACCCCAAAAAATTGTTGTTTTTTATTGCGAGTGTACACAAATATAAGTTAACACTTATGTACAAAATGATGAGGTATTAAAAACATACAAATACAACATTGTTTCCACTGTTCGATCGCGCCCGCGACTCTCTCTCACACACAGACACAGACACAGACTGACGCACACACACACATTCCAGCCTTGCAATCTCAGATTATGTCCCTAAAGAACCCGCGTATAAAGTAGTTCCGCATTAACTGTTACATTAAATTGCACGCGAGTTTTATTTATTTTCATGCCGTGTATATTCATATTCATGCACATATTTCCAGGCTCGGAATTGCTTACATGTGTTAAAACTCCTAGCCAATACCAGATAATGGTACACATGGATAATACAGTATCTGAGCCAAAGCTGCAAAATCAGTGCTCAGTTTAGCGCATACGGATCAACACCATTTATGACTGAAATTTTCGCATTGTACCTCTCTGTCTTGTGTTAATAGAGTGTCTTTATAATCTCTGTCACTTTGTCTCTTCATGATTTTCGTAACATTATAGGAAGAAATCTTCGAAATTTGCTTGTAAAACCTTGTAAACACAGCAGCTTATGCCCTCAAAGATGGCGTCTCCGGGGAGGTCACATGACATTAATTGGCCTGTGGGAACTATGTATTGTAATAATACACTAAACTTTATATATTGACACATATTGATCCTATTTTATTTTACTAGAAGAGCACTGGGATATAGATAGCCTATATTGGGTAGTAAAAAGATATAATATATGTACACACATATTTATGATAAATGTTTATACACCTATTTCATATTTTTCAAACATATAGTTCAGCTAAATATTTTTAGTATACCCTTTGGGATGTATTAGGACCATATATACATATGGACAATATTAAAAAATATATATTATTTGACCTTAAAAACGTCTCATAGACGGGGACGATATCGGCGCCAGGTCGACGCGGGATCTCCAAAACGATGTCGTCCCTGGAAAAACGATGTCGTCCCTGGAAATAAATTCCAAACACATATTACACAACATTTTCTGCCCCAACTCTCTTTATGAAGGTTGTTGACTTTATATTTTACTCATAAAACTTTAATTTGCGGAATTTTTACTCATATCCATGACTATGTTTAACAGCTTTATAGTTTCTTACCGTTCCAAGCGGGCGTGACGTCATCCGCGGTCAACGGATTTAATTCCACCTGTATTATTACAATACATTTAAATGTACTTTAAAACATTCTCCACTTCAACTCTTTTTATGGAAGTGTCTTATTAAATATTGTAGTCATTTCCGTTTTCAGAATTTTCTTTCATGTCTATAACCATTTTTCACGATCTTTTTTTCTTGCATCCACGAACGAATTTAACTACTTACTTAATCAAGAATTAAAACTGCTAACATAATTATACACTGTATTATATGAAGTTCTACTTACCTTTAGCTGTCCAGATTGGAAGCTATTTCGTTTAGAAAAGCCTTAAATTCACATATTGAAAACCAATCTTTTTTCTAGAGCCAGACCATATAAAGGGGGCGCGCATTCAAGCGCGCGCTCATTTCATGCTCTCTCCAGACAGCAACTGGTCGCAGAAAACCAGATAAAGATCATAGATATTTAGACAATCTCCTCCCAATCACTTTGCTTAACAATGATTATACAATTTTTACACAGCTTCTTGTCAATCAATTGAAAGAGGGCATTAATGGGGTAATTAATGAGGTTCAATCGGGATTCCTTAAAGAAAGATCTATTCACAACAATGTAAGACTAGTAATGGATATGGTTGAATACAATCATTTGATAAAGGATGATGGATATATTCTTTTCTTTGACTTTAAGAAAGCCTTGGACACGTTAGAAGAACATAGGTTTTTATTTAAAGCTTTAGAGCACTTTGGTTTTGGTCAGCGCTTTATCAATATTATAAAAATTATTTATAAAGATATGAACAGTTCCATTTCTCTTCCTTACGGTACTTCGCAAAGATTTCCTATTAGTCGTGGAATAAGACAGGGCTGCCCCCTATCCCCTCTTTTATTCATTTTGGCTGCAGACATGTTGTCTACTAGTTACCCAGATAGCAAACTGACATTGAATCAACGTGGAAACGACGTTTCTCGTGACATCGAAACAACATCCGGCATCACTTTGCTCATCGAATTAACGTTGAATCAACGTCAGACACGCCATTCAAAACTAACGGAAAATCAACGTAAATGGTTTGCTTTCCTAACGTTGAAACTATGTTGATTTCAATTGTGTAAATTGCGTTATTATAAACACATTTTCTACTTGTTTTAAAAATCTATCACTTATTTGATAAATTAGTCTGTATAGGTAATAATTTATTAAATTATTATTTATTAATTAATTTATTAAATTTTGTATAATTTATTATTTATACAAAAGATACATTTACAAATACATTTACAAATCTTCTGTATACACACCCTATGTAAGAGTAATATAGAAAAAAGCATTTACACTCAAAATACACAGACATTCCACATTCAGGCATTCTTTCTAAGCCTCAACCAAATGCCATTCAATGTACAAAATGTCCTTGACATTTATAATTACATACAGTATTATAGCCTATGATGTATTATTATAGCAAAACCGTTGACAGTGGAATTTGTAGATATATGTGTTAAATAACAAAATAATAAATAAATACTGTGTCCAGCAATCGATTTAAATAGTACATTGGGTTTAATTTGTCATTTAATGATCTCATATGTGTTGTTAGTGCCGAGAAATTTCACGTGAATAAATACTTAGTACGTGGGTGGCGTACTTCAATGTCCAGTACGTGGTATAACATTTGCTCCATTATATGGTGAGAAATCCTGGAATGTTTTCCTCAAAAACCTTGAAAGAAAGACATGGACATCTTAGATGACATGGGGGTGAGTAAATTGTCAGGAATTTTTTATTTGAAAGTGAACTAATCCTTTAATATGTTTATTATTATTACTAATATGTCTGTTTAGCTAAATCATCGTAGATCTACGAGTGCTCTGGAGTAGTAGTAAATCATGTAGTGCTTTATATACACTTGTCTTGATTGCTAATCCACATCTGATGACGATTATTACAGTAGGTTAAACGTTCATGGATGTTAAGTGCATTTTGGGGATTTCCGTAATCTTGCACGTAGAGAGCTAAGGCCAGAGCAGTCAGACTCAGAAGATTTTGAGAAATGCGATTCGAGTTGGATTTGTAAAAATCGTATTTAATGTGATTTTGTTTTTGTTTTTTTGCAGTTCACACTTGCTAAATCTTTTCCATTTCAATCGGACATGCAATATTGTTTGTATTCCAAGCAATCTATATATGCAAAATTTGTCCAAAAAGGTGTAACTTGTGTTGTTGGAGACAAAAAGAGAAAAAAGTTTGCAATTCCCAAAAAAAAAACACTGTCACAGGAGCTCAGTTTTTCTATTATAATACCTTAACATGATAGTAATAAGCCATCTGCAAAAGCAGAGAGGTTGATGTGGTGTACAGTAGTAGGCTACATCTGTAGTTCCAGGTCAGCATCTGATGTCTTGATGTGGAGATCACATTCAGCTGGAGAATATCAAATAAAATAAAAATAGATAAGCGTCATTGGTTCATTCAGCCCGCGCTCATTTAAGAACGACCAATCAGCGTGTATGTTTTGTCTAGAATAGCCTACCTCTTTTTTTTTTTTTATGCAATAACAAATACAAAACAACCATAAAAGAGCAATAAATGAACATATAAACAATACACAGAAAAGAGGGTTACATTACATAAACATAAAGAATATTAAGCTAGCTTAAATGATTGACACCAACGTAGAGTCTTACAAGCAGCAGAGTTTTTAGAATTCCTCAAGGAGTTCAAATATATATCAAAATCTTTCTTAAAAATGAAAAAGGAAGTTTTCTTTGAAAACTTACACTTGTGAATATAAAATTTAGCAAGAAAAAGTAATAAGTTGAGAATAAAATTAAAATGATAAGGGTCTACTTTCATAGAGTCACCAAAAAAAATTTTTTTTTGGCTTATACAAAAGTTTACAGACATATGTCTTTTAACAAAATTTGAAAAGTCAACCCAAAATATTTTGCAATACATACATTCCCAAAATAAATGAGTAATTGTCTCATCAACCTGATGACAAAAGGTGCACAAAGGGGAGATACTATTATTAAATTTAGCAAAATTATAATTAACTGGATAGCAATTATGAATAATTTTAAAAGACACTTCAACAACTTTATTAGATAAAAATAACTTTTTCTGAAGGAGCCAGAAATCTTCTCATACTATATTATTATCAAATTTGTTGTTCCAAAAGCTTACACAAGCAGGTAAAGAAATCTGATCCTTGTTAAGAATTGAGCGAATTTTCTTGTTTGACAATCTGCTGAAAGGAGTTTGATCAACAAATAAATTAGTGTTGTCAAATATAGATGGAGAGCATAAAGGACCTTTAGGGCCAGGATTGACTAAAGGTTTTATACAATCAGGAATTGCCCCAAAAACAATGGCATATTCTCTTGGGGGGACTGGAAAAGAGAATTCTTGCATAAAGTGTTCATTAGAGAGCAAGACACCCCTTTCATCTAAAAGTTGACTCACTAAAAGTATATTTTTATCAAACCAATTGTTTAAAAAAAGAGATTTATTTTTATATTTAATATTTTGGTTGTTCCAAATAAAATAATTATGCGGAGAAAATGTATACTTATATATCAGGGACCAGCATATTAAAGTCTGTTTATGAAAACTAGAAAGAGTTGAAGTTGTTTTAGAAATGTCATAGTTGCAGCGTAACAAAAAATGCAAACCTCCAACTGAACTGAAAATATAATTTGGGATAATATTCCAAAAAGATGTAGGATTGTTCAAGAAAGATTTTATCCACTTAACCTTGAAAGAATTATTAATAGTGGAAAAGTCCACTAAGTCAAAACCACCCATTGTCCGATCAGCTATCATAACACTCTTTTTGATTAAATGTTTTTTAGATTTCCAAACAAAGTTTACTATCATTTTGTCCAGCGTTCTAGAAATCTCCACAGGAACATCCAGAGCCATTGCAGGATAGATGACCCGAGATAACCCATCTGCTTTGGAAAGTAACACTCTACCTGATATAGACAGATCTCGCTGTAACCAAGAATTAAATTTGCGTTGAATAGAAAGAATAAGAGGTTCAAAATTGAGCATTGATCTTCTTTTTTGATCTTTACAAATAATTATACCTAAGTATTTCACTTCAGATTTGACTGGAATGTCACATACTTTATCATCAGTGGAATCTTTAATAGGTAAAAGTTCACATTTGTGAATATTAAGTATTAAACCAGAAGCGGATGAAAAGAGATCAATTATATTTAAGGCTACAGAAACTTGTTCTTTATTTTTTAGAAATAGAGGGGTGTCATCAGCCAATTGGCTTATTAAAATTGATTGGTTTGCAACAGAGATACCTTTCAGATTACTATTTTGAATATGGATGGCTAATAATTGCATAGGAAGCAGAAATAGATACGGCGATATTGGGCAGCCTTGACGGATGCCTCTATCTATATTAAATCTATTAGTAGTACCTTGCTGCAATTTAATTGAAGCATTGGCGTTATTATACAAAGTTTGAATTGCATTGATAAAGTTTGGGCCAAAACCAAAAATATTCAAAGATTTAAGAATAAAAGGAAACTCAACAGAATCAAAAGCTTTATAAAAATCAAGAAAAATCAAGAAACCGTCATCAGAAATCAGATCCGAATAATCTAAAGTATCAAGAACAAGTCTAATATTATTTGAGATAAGTCTGTCTTTCATGAAACCCGACTGAAAGTCATCAACTATATTATCTAAAACACATTTAATTCTTTTAGCAAAAATCGAGGCTAGTATTTTGTAATCATTATTTAATAAGCTTATAGGTCGCCAATTTTCAAGTTGAGAAGGATCCTTTTGTGGCTTAGGGATCAAATTTATAACACCCTGAGTCATAGAACATGGGAGAGTTCCCTTATGTAGGCTTTCTAAATACACTTGGAGAAGAAATGGAGAAAGAATATTTGAAAATTTCTTATAGAACTCTGTGGTCAGACCATCATTTCCAGGAGACTTATTAAGTTTCAGCTTGTCGATTGCCTCAGAAATATCTTTCAACTGAATAGGAGATTCACACAGATTTTTCCCAATATCATCAATTTTGGAAATACGGTCTGAGTCAAGAGAATTAAAAAATAAGTCAAAATTTTGTTGAGAGTGTCTAGAACGATAAAGATTTTTATAAAATTCTTCACAATATTTAGAAATGTCTTTATGATCTTTTAAGACTACTCCGTTTAAGTTAAGACTATTGATAGAATTGAGATGATTACGCTGTTTCTCTAACCTAAAGAAATAATTGGAATTTCTTTCTCCCTCTTCCATCCATCTCCTTCTTGAACAAACAAAAGCACCCTTTGCTTTACATATATATAAGTTATCTAATGAGTTCTGAAGTTCAGCCAATTCTATTTTCTGGACAACTGATAAATTTTCAAAAGGGATACAGGAGAGACAGACAATTCTTTTAACAATGTTAAGTTCCTCTAATTTGTATTGCTTGGCTTTTTGAGATCCAACTTTGAATAACAATAATCTAATGTTGTATTTTAATAGTTCCCAATTAGAACTAAAATTGTTTTCAGCTTGAGCTTAATTAAAAAATAAATAAATTTTAGAAATTACAGATTGACAAGTTTACTCATCCTCTAATAAAGCAGAGTTTAGTTTCCAATATGAACTATATGTTCTTGAGTAAGATGGGTTATCAAAAGACAGAATAATAGATTGATGATCGGATAGTGGAGAAGGCAAAATTTCAACCTTATTGACATAATCAGATAAAGAGTCAGATATTAACCAGAAGTCAATCCTAGATCTCAATGAACCAGAGCTGTTAGACCAGGTAAATTGTGAAGCATGCGGATGTTTTTCCCTCCAAATGTCAGTCAGACCAAAACGGGAAATCAATTTACAGAGATCTGATGATCCATTAGAAATTCTAGGTGGTGATCTATCTAAAGAGCTGTTCATAGTTTGGTTAAAGTCTCCACCCAAAATAATAAGCAAATTAGAATATTTAGATTTAAAATAGTCTACGTGTGTTTCTATCAAATTAAACAGTTTCAAGTTATTTTTTGCCGTGTTAAATCCATAAATGTTACCGAGGACAAAGATACAATCATTTAAGGTAACTAATAAAAAAAGAAAGTGACCTTCAGGATCAGAAATTGACTCTATTATTTTACCCTTAAACTTGTGCTTTAACGTTATGACTCCTGCTGAAAGATTAGAACCATATGAAGAAAACAATTCATCACCCCATTGTGATTTCCAAAACTTAAAATCGCTTGAGTTTGCATGAGACTCCTGTATAAAACAAAAATCAGAGCTAAGAGATTTAGCATACAGAAAAATAGCTTTACGTTTGACATCGTTACGTAACCCTCGTGCGTTAATTGAGCAAACAGAAAATTTAGGAAACATTAGAACAATATAGCCTAACACGAAAAAAATTTAACAAGTGAGTCAGTCCACGGCATTCTGTAAATAAACAATTACTTGTAAATAAACGGTTGGGGTCATATGAGAGAGAGAGAGAGAGAGAGAGAGAGAAATGCAATCTGTTATCTTTCAGTAAGCATTTAGAAAATTGAGAACTGTTGCTTAAGTCAAAAACCATGACAAAAAGAGAGAACCATACCGCTAGTAACACCAACTAGCAGCTAAATCAAATCATTCAACGACCTCCATGTCTTGCAAATGAAGTTCTTTGCCATCAACGTACGCCTTTGGACCAACGAAGTAAGCGCGTTTCCCTTGCTGCCGGGCTCTCTCAACAAGTGGCCAAAGTTTATTACGCTGCACGCGATCCTCGGGGGACAAGTCTTCTGCGAAACGCAAGTGGTGCGTAGCAAGATAAGGAGAGTTCTTTGCGGCTTTCCAGAGAGCATCCCGAAAATGACGCATTGTGAACTGAAGAATAATTCCGCAAGGTTTTTTTGGACCAGAGGGCAGAGTGCCGTCGATCCTCACTCTTCCCAAACGGTGCACCACATCGATTAACTCGTGAGACTTACCAGCAAAAGCTGGGACAACAGCCTCGCATATATCCAGAACTTTCTGCCTGATGTTTTCTCCTGGTTGTTCGGGTAAACCATGGAGACGCAGATTCCATCTCCTCTTATATCTGGAGAGTTCCTGTACTTTATTCTCCAATTCACTGATTCGAATTTCAGCATTTGTCACCCGCTTATCAACTCGCTCCACATTCCTCTTTACATCTTTAATTTCTTCAGCCAGAAATTCGACTGATACCTTGACCTCTTCAATGCCTTTATCAAGGATGTCGGCTCTTTCATTGATGACGGACTTGAGAGATGTTATTATCATCACGGCTAAAGGGGAATGCATATCTTCATCATCATCATCATTCCTGCCTTTTTTGTGCAATGGTTCCTTAAGACACAAGTTGCTGTTAAAAATCATTTGTTGAAACATGAAACATCAGTGGTTCATCAATCTTAGCCAAATGATGCACATGAATCTCAGACCAGTGTAGTTACTCATCGGCTACAGTGTGAATTATGTGCTTTTTCTGAGCCATGTACTATTAACCCCCTGAGGTCTACGGTATCGCCGGCGATACCAGCTCGCTTTTTTTTTGTCAATGTAAAAGAAACTCATAAATACTCTGTTGACTTTGATTTTCCATAGGAGTTTCATACATCAATCGATTCTGTTAAATGTGTATTATTTTTGTGTATACTCACAATAAAAACAAAGTGTTGTGCTTTTTGCCAAATAAAGAAAAATAAACACGAAGCGAGTTCTGCCTTCTCTCTGCCAGTTAAGTCCATTCTGAAACGCGTCCGAAAATTAACAATAACTGAGCGAATACTCAGTCAAACAGGCATACAGACACACAGGCATGAAGCTTGAATTTTCTTCTTTTAAATGAAGTAATTTATATAAAAAACAAATATTCTAATCTTGTGAAATCTGTATTAAAAGAGAGCGATTCCAGTCGAGCTCATCTCATCTCATTACGTTATAATCGGCCCCGCCCACGGAGAGCGCGCGCTATTCAAACGCAAATGACTGAGACGATCCCATACAAACTGTGAACGCCCACATATCAGCTCGAGAAAACACATCAAGTTTATTCAGATAAGTGTAGTTGTCTACACTGTCTCGCAGCGCTGTGAGGAATAATAATAATGGAAAACTTACCTCAGAAGTGCTGGTATTTCGAGGAGCAACGGATGGAATAATGTAGTAAGTTTTTTTTTTCATTCTCAAGTAAATCGCGTTTCTGTGTGAATGAATGAACGCAGAGATGCGCTGTTTACCACAACTCGCAAAAAGACGGTTTAAATTTGAATTTCGTTTCTGTGTGTGAATAAATGATCTGCTTTTAGCAAACTATTTAGCTATACCACTAAACCAGGGTGGTAGTGGCGCAATGGATAAGACACATGCCTTTGGTGTGAGAGACCCGGGTTCGAATCCACTGTGAGACACCAATGTGTCCCTGAGCAAGACACTTAACCCCTAGTTGCTCCAGAGGCGTGCGACCTCTGACATATATAGCAATTGTAAGTCGCTTTGAATAAAAGCGTCAGCTAAATGAACTAGATGTACCGCATCGCGGTACAAAATATGACCGCCGCTCAGGCCTGCACTGGCTTTCCACAAAAATAAATGACGTGGAGTAATTTGGCTGTATTGCGTGTTTATGTATATACCTAAAAAAAGTAATAGTATGTGCATGTCTGTGTGTGTGTGTGTATGTGTGTGTATTTGTGTATGTGTGTGTCTGTGTGTGTGTGTGTGTGTGTGTGTGTGTGTGTGTCTGTGCGTGTATGTATGTGTGCGTACATGTGTGCGCGTGTGTGTTTGTGTGTGTGTGTGTCTGTGCATGTGGATTTGTATGTGTGTGTATGGGTGTGTGTCTGTGCGTGTGGATGTCAGTGTGTGTGCATGCTTGCGTTTGTTTGTATTCCTGCATGTGTGTGTGTGACAGTATCATCCTAAACCAGCAACCCTTCGCTCAACAGCACCATCTACAGGCCGATGAGTGTACAGTCACTAAATGTGCACATAAATGAATTTATTTTATACCCCCCCATGGATGAAATTCTACAAAACTTAGCAGAGGATACCCCCAGAGGTTGTCAAGTTAATCATACACATGAAATATGGTGCAGTTCTGAACATCTCCACTGAAGATAGGGGCGATTAAAGCAGAATAATATTGCATTTTCATTTTTTATGGGAGGGGCGCATATCACAAATGAGTGATTATGGGCTAGGTTGATGTGCCATAAAAATTTCTTCATCCTCGGTGCCACGGTTCAGGTAGTTATTTAGGAAAAACTGCATTTTTTTGGGTTTGGGGGGGCCCAGCGCGGGGGGGGGGGAGTGGCCCCCGGGGACCAAACGAAATTTTTCTGTAGAAGTCTAGTGGGGCTACATGCCCACCAAATTTCATGTTCCCCGGTGTTTCGGTGTCCCTGGTATCGTTGACGAAAAATTTAAGGGGGCCCCAGCGCGGGGGGGAAGTGGCCCCCGGGGACCAAACGAAATTTTTCCGTAAAAGTCTAGTAGACCAACATACCATAAAAATTTCTTCATCCTCGGTGCCACGGTTCAGGTAGTTATTTAGGAAAAACTGCATTTTTTGGGGTTTGGGGGGGCCCAGCGCGGGGGGGGAGTGGCCCCCGGGGACCAAACGAAATTTTTCCTTAGAAGTCTAGTGGGGCTACATGCCCACCAAATTTCATGTTCCCCGGTGTTTCGGTGTCCCTGGTATCGTTGACGAAATATTTAAGGGGGCCCCAGCGCGGGGGGGGAAGTGGCCCCCGGGGACCAAACGAAATTTTTCCGTAAAAGTCTAGTAGACCAACATACCATAAAAATTTCTTCATCCTCGGTGCCACGGTTCAGGTAGTTATTTAGGAAAAAACGGCATTTTTTTGGGTTTGGGGGGGCCCAGCGCGGGGGGGGAGTGGCCCCCGGGGACCAAACGAAATTTTTCCTTAGAAGTCTAGTGGGGCTACATGCCCACCAAATTTCATGTTCCCCGGTGCTTCGGTGTCCCTGGTATGGTTGACGAAAAATTCAGTAAGGTGACAAAAAAAAAAAAAAAAAAAAACTTTGACAATCCCTATATGACCGGCTAGCTACGCTAGCGGCGGTCATAATAAATGTAAATGTAAATGTATACTGAGTAAAATCGATTGAAATATGTTGAAATAAAATGTATTTGTATAAGCAACGTATTAAACTGCAAATTAACATTTATATTCCTTATAATAAAAACGAAAGACCTATGTTACAGACATATGAAAGACAACATTTCGTTGATTAGTTTTGGATAGATTACACATTTTTACTGTAAAATATCTGCCACCTCAAATAAGCTTTTGTTTGCCAATTTTTGCTAATATGTTAAATATAGTATGTTTTGTCAATGTAGGCTATATTCGAAGTTTGAAATATGTATGATAAAATGTATACTTTAGTTTTTACAAAGAAAGATTACACTTCAATTGTTGTTGTAATTGTAACCTTTTTAATAAAAAAAAAATATATTTACAAGGTAGATGTAAACAAATTTTAAAAGGTAAATATAAGCATTTTCTTTAAATAATTTTTATTGTGTTTTATTATTGACAAATTTGGGGAGAGGATACATATTCCAAAACTGAAAATACAGTATGAGAATTAACTGCACAATTAATAGACATGTTTTCCTTGGATATTATACAATTTGCAAGCAAAATTTGTGAAAAAAAAAAAAAATTGACATGCTTCCAACTGTGAACCAATTTGGTAGAATATATATATATATATATATTGCTCTTGCATTCTTTCTTGTGGCTATAGGTGACACACCTGAATGAATGGCTCATTAAGTATGCGGGCCCCATTGTCTCCTCAGGTGTGAATCACTAAACATGCATGATGCTGTTGAATGGTTGACGCCCCTTGCGCATATTGCCTTTACAAACAAAAAGTGTTTTACAAGATTTAAATCAATGTATTGTGTAATGTGAATGATAAGGGCAGGATGATTTTCACATCATTTTGAAGAAAAAATTCTAGGCAAAGACATCAATTAGTCAAAAGTCTTATTGACACGTATTTAGTATGTGTTTTGTGGCCTTATTTCAGAAACTTTAGTTTTTTGTTTTTTCAATAACCATGCAAAAACATTATTCTCTCAAAAATACAAACATGTACATGCATGTTGCTCACATATTATGGTAGCCCTGTTTGTGCTAAATAGAGTGTAATTATACCTTTGCCATTAATATGTTTATAAGCAACTGAAAAAAGCACAAATGTCAGGGCATGTCAGAACATCTCAAGGACCCCAAAAACCCCTCAGACCTCAGAGGGTTAAGCAGTACTTTGCTCATTTGGGAGCTCATTTGAAGAGTAAGGAAACCGTTAATTGTCCTTTTGCGCAGTGTCAATTTAAGTCTAGTGTGTATTCCACCTTTACTGGGCACAAATGTAGATATCACTGTAATTCTGGTTTAAACAATATAAAACCTGAACTAATTTGTGATCACAGTCCAGCAGAAACCAGTGAGGAACAAATAGGAGATGAGGTTTCGGTAGATTATGATAACCCCCCAAATGATGACGATGACAGTGAAGATTATGGAGAATCAGTTAGTCTTCATAGACTTGCATCCTTATTCCTACGTATGCAAACCATTTTGCACGTGTCCAAGTCAGCAACACAAGAAATAGTTAATGAACTGTATGAGATAGGTGTTTTAGCTGGAGAGTTTACCAATAGGTCAATTGAGGAAGTGCTAAGGGAACATATAATGGCAACACCGACAGCACTGTTTTAACTGGTAAAGAAAACGCTGCAGGAAACTAATCCGCTTTGTTTACCTCCAAAGACTGGACCATTTGGCACTGACCATAGGAGGTCCCTGTTTTTCAGAAATAATTTTGCAGGTTACAAGTCTTTTTATTGAAAAACGTCTTGCCTGATTTGGTTAATCAATGAATGTCAAGCCTTTTTTTGCTAAAGAATTTCTCATTTTAAATTTGTTCAGCTGTTAAAGTGATACTTTGCATTTTCAAATTGAAAGGATAATTAGTGTTTATTACACATTGGGCCTTATTTTGGAGTCTTGGCCACTTTTATCATCTGATATGGATGTTCCCAGAACTCAGCAGTTAACTGGAAATGTGAGCCAAAAATAGGGCCCTTAAACTGGCATTAAAATAAATTATTTAGTTAATTCTTTTTTTAACCCAGTAGTACTCCTCTTCTGTTGAGCTTCCAGCATGCTGCTTCTCGTCATTCTTGCGGACGATGACATCCGTAGAGTCCAGATTGAAAGTCCTCCAGAGACGGTGGATGAACTGAAGACTACACTCAAGAGCAAGCTCGATCTAGAGGGCGATATCATTATCCAGTTTCAAGATCCAGAGTTCAACAATGAACTTTGCAACTTAACTGAAATGTCTGAACTACCCACAGAGAGAACAAGGCTGAAGGTAATACTAAAGGTACCACCCAACATGCCCCCCTCTGTATCCTCCTTGGACAGCAGTTGTTCTGACACGGCCATTGGGACCTCTTCATCCTTCGTGTGTTCTCTGTCAAACCCTCGCTCTAAGCACTGGCCTGACCCTTTTATCATACCAACCTTCTCTTATGACGTTGAACTTAAGCTCCGAAAGGGAAATGAGACTTATGAAAAAGACGGGTCCCTACTTACTCTTAAAGGGATAGTTCACTTTGAAATTAATTTTTGATATGTTTTAGCTTACCTCAAGGGCATCCAAGATGTAGGTGTTTTTGTTTCCGCAGTAGTTTCAATTTTGATATTTTTAGGTCAAACCGTTCTTGTCTGTCAGTCATATAATGCAGGTCTATGGTCACTGGCTCAAAACACAAGCACAGAGTCCAAATTAAAACAATTCCCCATCGTCCAAATGAAACAATTCCCCATCATAAGTACACATTGATGGCCTAAGACACGAAACGAGCGGTTTGTGTGAGAAAACGAACAGTATTTATATCGTTGTTATCTCTTGAACACAGCACACGTCCAAATGATCTGACGGCGCGGGCGGGTATAGATATATAAATAGATGTCGTCTTGGCTACTGCAGTTCATTGGAACGAAACCGTAGCCAAGCGACATCTAGTGTATATATCTATACCCGCCCGCTGGCGGGTATAGATGTATACACTAGATGTCGCCTTCGCTACTGCAGTTCATTGGAACGAAACCGTAGCCAAGGCGACATCTATGTATATATCTATACCCGCCCGCGCTGTCAGATCATTTGGACGTGTGCTGTTTTCAAGAGATAACAACGATATAAATACTGTTCGTTTTCTCACACAAACCGCTCGTTTCGTGTCTTAGGCCATCAATGTGTACTTATGATGGGGAATTGTTTCATTTGGACGATGGGGAATTGTTTTAATTTGGACTCTGTGCTTGTGTTTTGAGCCAGTGACCATAGACCTGCATTATATGACTGACAGACAAGAACGGTTTGACCTAAAAATATCAAAATTGAAACTACTGCGGAAACAAAGACACCTACATCTTGGATGCCCTTGAGGTAAGCTAAAACATATCAAAAATTAATTTCAAAGTGAACTATCCCTTTAATGCTGCAATGAAGAGAGACATACTTGACAATGTAGGGAGTGCTATGTATGAGCACAATGCATATCCAACATCAAAACAAATTGAGGATGTTGCCAAAGCCCTTATCGAAAAGCATCCCTGTTTGAGAGAGCCAAGTTCTTCACATGGGTGGTACTGCTGGAAGTTCAGCCTCACTTTTAAGATGGGTAACCTCCGTCAGAAGTACAGTACCGCATTGCTGGATGCCCAGAGCTTACAGTCAATCAAAAAAGGTCAACAGACACATCAACTGGGAACAGGACAATGAAGAAACCAAAACGGTCTGAGCCCAACTTTTTGCCAGATTTTCCTGAAGGGAAGTCTCCAGACTGTCTTGAAAGAGAGAGAATAGCTCTGACGGAGGAGATGAAGAAAAGGAAGAGTGACAGGAAAATGATAGATTCTCTGATGGCGAGCACCTTTGCCTTGCGAAGGAAGGAGATTGTTCATGATGAGCCTCCTGTGTCTGAAATCAAAGACAGATGGCCAGCACTGTTTTAAAAAAAACAGGTGATTTGTACTTTTACAAATATGAAGCTTTGGAGTCATTAAAATGTTAGATTTGGATTTGAGTTTTGGTTCAATATGGTTTGTTTTCGCTTTATGCGTTTGTTGATTTAGGAATTTGTTTTTCTTTTTTAGTTTAGTTTTTCCCAGGTGCAATTTTTTTTTTTTATGGCCTACAAGAGGCAAAGCCGAACCAAAGCCAACCTCTTTGCTCAACTTACTGTTATGTACGGACTTTTTCTTTGGATTTTCTCTTAATAGATTAGTGCTGAGTTTATGCGCCTGGTTTCTACTGATCTCCACCAGTCTTTCTTTGGTGGACTCGACAAGTATGTCCCAAGACTGTTACAGATGCACAGAGTGCGAACTAGTAGCAGTTCTGACCTGCGCAGTCTCTTGATGTACAAGTAAGGATAATCTGATTTACCCAATCCTTGATCGCAGTCCCTTAACAAAAAAATAACATTGTCAATTGTAGAAGTAGTCAATCATTGTCAAATCTAATGTAATCAAAAGCCGTTACTGTCATTAGCTTATTTGCAGTTCAGTTTAGGGTTCACAAAGTTTTGTGATGGTGATACATCAGCAACATGCTTGGTCCTACAGTTGTCACAGTTTGTCTAACGTTCTTGTTTTTGTTGTGTGTTGAGACTTCAAACCAGAAGAGAAAAGCAGCTCGGACTTCCATATTACCTAAAGGAGGATCCCAACAGTGCCATCCGAGTCTGTGAGGTGCGTGAGTTGATTTCCATGTGACATGGGTAACTGCTGTCACAGTAAAAATCATTTATTAAAGGTATAGTACACCTAAAAATAAAAATTTGCTGTTAATTTACTCACCCTCAGGCCATCCAAGATGTAGGTTTTTTTTTTTTACTAGTGGTCAATATATTATATGGTGTAAATATACTGAAAAATATATGAAATTATATATTGCGTTAATATATTGTAAAATTTAAGGCAATCGTTTTTCATGTTGTCTAAGTACACTCTACTATTGTAAATATATTGTAAATACATTTTTCAATATATGAAAAGCGGCAATTCCTTATGTATTATTCAATATATTGTAATATATGAGATAGGTCTAATAAATATATTAGATCATATATTTTTCAGTGTATTTACACCATATAACATATTGATCATAAAAATATGGAAATATATTTTGGTTCCGTAAGGGTTATCACCGCTCGTCTCCGCACTCGTTCCCCCGCTGCAGACCTCGCTTTATCACGCCCCCGTCGCCACACTGTTCTACTGAAGGGAAAAGTCACCTACATGCTGGATGGCCCGAGGGTGTGTAAATTAACAGCAAATTGAAATTTTGGGGTGAACTATCCCTTTAATGTTAGACAAAGCTAAATTACTGTCTTTTAAACATGTTTTTTGTATGACAGTGTAAGTGCACTACACAAATGCTGCCCACTAAATTCACATAGTCACTGCAATATTTACAGTTTTATCCTTTATAGCTTATACAAAACTAGGCACGTTTTTCATTGAATATTCTTCTGGTTTTGGCAAAAGGAATACAGTCTAGTGCTAGACAAACTATAAACTACATTGAAATATCTATTGTGTAATTACTATGTAGGTGTCTAAGTTTGATGTTCCTATTCAGGTAAACATCATAAGTTGCTATGGTTCTTTCTTTCCCAACATAGGGTAGTACATTATAGGGTTAGTTTACCCATAAATAAGAATTCTTTCATTAATTACTCACCTTCATGTCGTTCCAAACCTGTAAGACCTTCGTTCATCTTCGGAACACAAATTAAACTGTTTTTGTAGTTAATTTTAAGAAAAAGCTCTTCGTGATCATATGTCCCTGAATTTCAAGGCGATTCAAACCTTAAAAAAAAAAAAAAAACTTCAAAAGTAAATTCCCATTGAATTTAATTTGAAATGCACTGAACCTGTCATAAAATTGGATGGACATATACAGTATATATGGGTTTGTGAAATGGAGCGGCCTTACGGGATGCTGGTCAGGGGCTGGAGCCGACACTGGATGCTGGTCAGGGGCTGTAGCGGTCACTGGATGCTGGTCGGGCTGGAGCCGACACTGGATGCTGGTCAGGGGCTGGAGCGGTCACTGGATGCTGGTCAGGGGCTGGAGCCGACACTGGATGCTGGTCAGGGGCTGGAGCCGACACTGGATGCTGGTCAGGGGCTGGAGCGGTCACTGGATGCTGGTCAGGGGCTGGAGCGGTCACTGGATGCTGGTCAGGGGCTGGAGCCGACACTGGATGCTGGTCAGGGGCTGGAGCGGTCACTGGATGCTGGTCAGGGGCTGGAGCGGTCACTGGATGCTGGTCAGGGGCTGGAGCCGACACTGGATGCTGGTCAGGGAATGGAGCCGACACTGGATGCTGGTCAGGGGCTGGAGCGGTCACTGGATGCTGGTCAGGGGCTGGAGCCGACACTGGATGCTGGTCAGGGGCTGGAGCCGACACTGGATGCTGGTCAGGGGCTGGAGCGGTCACTGGATGCTGGTCAGGGGCTGGAGCGGTCACTGGATGCAGGTCAGGGGCTGGAGCCGACACTGGATGCTGGTCAGGGGCTGGAGCGGTCACTGGATGCTGGTCAGGGGCTGGAGCCCCACAGTAAATGATGAGCAGCTCAGCAGCATGGCATAGTCTATATATTGGGCCAGAGAAAACTGTATTCTTTTCTCAGGCATCCTTGAACGAACGGTTAATTTAACCCGTTTCGAAGTGTCCTTAACAGCAACATCATTGAAATTCACTTATTGAGAACGTTCACAAAAGTCCGCCTTTATTGATTATCAAACATGACTGAATGAATTCAAAGCACACAATTGTATTACGCAAAACCCTGCTGTTAATTTAACTTGATCATAGTTATTTCAGAAAGTCACATGATCTTTGAGACCAGTCCAGCTGTCTCAAGCCTCTATTCACTAGGTATGTGTTGCAGTGTTATTTTTAAAAAAAATGTTTAGCCTCTTTTACATTGTATCACAGCTGTTATACTTCCAGATCCACAAATCCTGTAATATCCTTTTAGAAATTTCTATCTGGATACTTTAGATCGGTTGTGGGCCCTGTGTCTCACCTGGTTGCCCGTTGACAGCAACATTACCCTGAAACATTGCTGAAAAGTTACTCATTGCCCTGTGTATCATAACATTTAGTGTCTTATGCTCATATTTATTTCAGAGAGACACATGAACTACCCCCACCTCTAGTCCGACTACATCAGACATCACTTCAGCTGGTATATATTTCTGAAATGTAGTCTACTAAACATTGGTTGTCTTGTCTTTTTAACGCATGCATTTTATGTCTATAAATAAACTGCACATTTTTCTCAGAAAATCCACACAGGGTACACCAGGGCGGACACCAGGGATCACACCAAAACACGAACACCGAAGCACACCTGGGCACACACTACGGCGGACACCAGGGATCACACCAAAACACGAACACCGAAGCACACCTGGGCACACACTACGGCGGACACCAGGGATCACACCAAAACACGAACACCGAAGCACACCTGGACACACACTACGGCGGACACCAGGGATCACACCAAAACACACACAACGTAGGACACCTGGGCACACACTACGACGGACACCAGGGATCACACCAAAACACACACAACGTAGGACACCTGGACACACACTACGACGGACACCAGAGATCACACCAAAACACACACAACGTAGGACACCTGGGCACACACTACGACGGACACCAGGGATCACACCAAAACACACACAACGTAGCACACCTGGGCACACACTACGACGGACACCAGGGATCACACCAAAACACGAACACCGAAGCACACCTGGGCACACACTACGGCGGACACCAGGGATCACACCAAAACACACACAACGTAGGACACCTGGGCACACACTACGACGGACACCAGGGATCACACCAAAACACACAACGTAGCACACCTGGGCACACACTACGACGGACACCAGGGATCACACCAAAACACACACAACGTAGTACACCTGGGCACACACTACGACGGTCACCAGGGATCACACCAAAACACACACAACGTAGGACTCCTGGGCACACACTATGACGGACACCAGGGATCACACCAAAACACACACAACGTAGGACACCTGGGCACACACTACGACGGATATGTCTATCTATGTTCAAGAGCTTCTGGAGAAAAAAAAAAAAAACGTTTCCTGCGCAAGGGAGGGACAGTCCATTAAACATATGGGGGATTTCTTTTTTGTGTGTGTCTGATTATTATTAATTAACTGCTAGGTTTCAGTACTTGTGATGTTTACAGATAATGTTCAATTAAATACACACATAGGCATAAAAGACAAAAGCATAAAGTAAACAGTTGGAGTTGGATTTTAATTGCAAGTAGCAATACTTCTCTTATGTGGTATAGGCAATAACAGTTGACGGCGCTAGCCGAATGACATTATTCAAAAGATGGCCACGAATCTAGTGTCTAAGCCAAATACTGTGTCGGGAACATTTTGGCTTTGAGGCAGGTGACAAGGGGCAGCCGGTGAACTTGGACAAGGCAGTATGCCGTATTTGTGGCAACAAAGTTTAGGAAGCGTTTCCAGGCAAAATAGAATAGGAAAAGATGTTTATATGTCATTTTGACACGAATAATGTTTCGGTTAACCGCCAAACCGCGAGATTTGTTGCTTCTTCACCGCGGTAAGAAAAAATACATACCGTCACAGCCCTAATTTTATCTCTTAAAACTCATCTTTGATCACCAAAAAGAAAAGGCAAAAGTCAAAGCCCTACTCTTTAATTTTGTTCCTAATGTTTCAGGTGCATTGAGAAGTACAGCACAAGGTAAAGAAGCTTCCAAGGCAGACTTTTCTGAGGCAGTCAAAAAATGGTTGTGTTACGCTCCAGACAGAGATCATCTGTATTTAATTGTTAATTTTTTTGTGTCAATCTAAATTAATTACAGTTATTATTATATAGTATATAGTATTGTTATATAGTTTAGGTAATAATTTGTGTATCTAATATCTGTAATAACTAATCTGTATAGGCCAACATGTTTCTCAATTGTTAAAATACTGATAAATTGTGTATACTTTGAGTTGTTAAATTAATTATAAATATATTATATGTTTATTGAAATTATATAAAAAATATTATATGTAATATTACAGTATAACACTCTTGGCTTTTTACTGAAATATTTAAGGTTTAAACATTTTTAAATTACCCCAGGCTGTCACGGTTTGCGGGTTTGCTTGCTCATTCTGTGTGTACTGCGCTGATCTGATTGCCTATCAGCACCAGCTGCGCTGATGCGCGATCAGATCAGTTGCAGGTGTGTCTCGTTATTAGTCCTATATGTAGAACAGTGTTACTCATGTTCAGTGTCAGATCGTTTTTGGTTGCTGGTCCTTGCTGATCTCTGTTCTGTGCAGTTCTGGTCCTGCTCCCGGTTTATACGGATCTTCTGTCGTCGTTCTGCCTGAGCTGTGATCTGCCTGTGTTGGGGTTTCACGGTAGGGATGGGGAAATGAAGCCTCATGAATCACTGAGGCTTTCTCCTGACTGTTCCGGGAAAAGATTCAAAGCTTCGAGAGTGTCGAGAACTGGTCGAGAACAGCGCCATCTGGTGGTTATTTAAAATAAAGCAGCCAGAAGCCTGTGTTAGAAGCTCTCCACAACACACTCCATAGTTTCAATGTTATGTGTACAAATAAAAGCCTTACATGTTTGTGTTTGATTTGTTCATTAAATAAATTCATTTTTCCATTAAAGTGTGACAATAAAATATAATATAAGCTTATATGATTCAACAAGATTTAATGTAGGCCTACTCTCTCTCTCTCTCTCTCTCTCTCTCTCTCTCTCTCTCTCTCTCTCTCTCTCTCTCTCTCTCTCTCTCTCTCTCTCCACACACACACACACACACACACACACACAAAATGAATAAGGACATTGTCTGATAGGATCATCTGTTATTAAATGCACTTATGACACTTGTTACTGGTAGTGCTTAACTGTAGGAATGACAGAAAGGTGATAAAGTTTTTAATTATATTTATTATTTTTGGCTGTTGCCATTGCTCTAAATACAAACCCTTCACCAAACACCAACACCCTATCCCTTCCCCCCTAATCCCACCTTAAACCCAAATACCAACACCAAATGACCTAAAATCACCAAAAAATGCAAAGATTTTATAATAACAAAAAGACACAAAAACAACAAAAAATAATAGCCTAAGTAGTGAAAAATAAATGTTGCTTATTTAAATGTAATATATTGATTAACTTTCAAAGTACAGCACTCTCCCCACAAACACATCAACCAGACTGAGGCAAGAATGACTCGTTATATAAGATCTGGAGTTCGAGCCTTCTGACACCCAAAGCGAAACGCGCACGTGATTGGACAGAAAGTGAGGCTTCGTTTGTCATCGATCACGTGACTCTAGTAAACCGATACACGCCCCGATACGGGGCTTCACTAGAAATTGTGTCGCTTGTGTGATACGCGCATCGAAGCTTCAGTGTCATACGTAACATCACTATTTCACGGCGCGTCATTTCTCCTCTACCCTGCTTGGATTCTACTCTGCTTTCCTCGTGTTTCCTAGGACCTGCTGGGTGCCGTTATTGCCAGCTGTACAGTTTGTTCTACTGACTGTTTACAATAAACTTTATTTCAACTCGCTACTGGATCCGCTGTATGCTTCCTGACATAACGATCTGACCACGTTATGGATCCAGCGAGTATAAACGAACTGAGAGAAGCCCTGCATGAGATTAATGCTCGATTCGATCGACAGGACGAACAAATCACGACTTCTGGTCGAGCAATCCAGGCATTAGTGACGCAAGTATCTGATTTAACCGCGCAACAGCAACTTCTTCGAGTCGAGCCTGCCCACGCGCCCACTGCGCCTAATCCACCACCCGCTGTTCCGCCCACGGATCGCCCCGCCTACAATCTGGAGCCTCGTCTGCCTCCTCCTGCTGCCTATGCTGGTGAGCCACATCTATGTCGGTCATTCTTGACTAAATGCTCATTGTTTTTTGCCCTACAGCACTCGTCATTTCCCACTGAGAAATCTAAAGTGGCTTTTGTCATTACTCTACTATCTGGACGAGCGGCGTTGTGGGGAACCACCGTTTGGGAGCAGGGACATGATTGTTTGGAGTCTTTTCAGACCTTCAGCACTGAACTCAAGAAGGTTTTTGATCGAGCAGTTGCAGGCAAGGAGGCAGCAAGAGTTTTAGCAGATCTACGTCAGAACCACAGATCAGTTACGGACTACTCCATTGAATTCCGGACACTGGCTGCGGAGTGTAAGTGGAATAGCGAGGCGCAGTGGGACATGTTTTTGCATGGGTTGGCCGACCGCATACAAAATGAGATATACACTCTGGAGCTACCTGCAACATTGGATGGATTAATTGATCTAGCTATCCGAGTGGACGCGAGATTACAACGTCGAGGTCTTCTGGTGCAGAGAGGTCGAGTTCCAGACATGGAGGTCCATCCGGTCTTCCCTTCAGGTGATGCGGTCGGTCCGTCATTCGATCCGGAACCCATGCAGGTGGGCAGAGCTCGTCTCTCTAGGGAGGAGAAGGAGCGCAGAAGAGCGCAAGGACTGTGCTTGTACTGCGGAGCCGGGGGTCACTTTGCTTCGAAGTGCCCGGTAAAAGCCAACACCCGTCAGTAGAACGGAGGTTACTGACGGGTGGCATTTCCTGGGATGAATCCTCTCGAGAAGCAACGCTCCTTCCGGTAAGACTGCAGTGGGCCGCCTCTTATCATCAGTGTGAGGCTCTTGTGGACTCTGGTGCGGAGGGGAGTTTTATGGACCGTGACCTGGCGCGTCGTCTGGGAGTTCCTATAATTCCCGTCACTCACCCCATCTCGGTTAACGCTCTGGGCGGACAACTCCTGTCATCGGTCACCCACTCCACCGGACCGGTGAGTCTGATCACGTCGGGTAACCACGTAGAGGAGATTCACTTTCTCCTCATTGACTCGACATTGGCTCCTGTGGTGTTGGGACACCCCTGGCTCACCCTGCTCAATCCTCACATAAACTGGCGTCAGAACTCTGTCATGTCTTGGAGTGAGAGCTGTCATGCGTCTTGTTTGGTGTCTGCGTGTTCTTCTGTGTCTTGTTCTGTGTTGCAGGATGAGCAGGCAGATCTGTCTAACGTGCCCGGGGAGTACCTCGACCTGAAGGAAGTGTTCAGTAAGTCCCGGGCTGCTTCTCTTCCTCCGCACCGTCCCTATGACTGTGCTATAGACTTATTGCCAGGTACGTCTCCGCCTAAGGGCAGATTATACTCTCTTTCCACTCCGGAGAGGGAGGCCATGGAGAAATATATTTCTGATTCTCTGGCAGCCAAACTCATCCGTCCTTCCTCTTCTCCTGCAGGGGCGGGATTCTTCTTTGTGGGCAAGAAGGACGGTTCCCTGCGTCATTGTATTGATTACCGAGGGCTGAACAGCATCACGGTAAAGAATACTTATCCTTTGCCGCTGATGTCTTCAGCTTTCGAGGCTGCAGGGCGCTTCTTTGTTCACAAAGTTGGATCTACGTAATGCCTATCATTTGGTCCGTATCAGGAAGGGGGATGAGTGGAAAACCGCGTTTAACACCCCCAGGGGGCACTTTGAATACTTGGTTATGCCTTTCGGCCTTTCCAACTCCCCCGCGGTTTTCCAGGCACTCGTCAATGACGTGCTGAGAGACATGGTAGATCAGTTCATATATGTTTACCTGGATGACATATTGATTTTTTCTTCGTCTCTCCAGGAACACGTTCAGCACGTCAGACGAGTGCTTCAGAGGCTGTTGGAGAATGGGCTTTTTGTCAAGGCGGAGAAATGCGCTTTTCATGCACAGTCTGTTCCTTTTTTAGGATACATCGTGAGGGGGTGCGCATGGATCCCGACAAGATTCAGGCAGTGGTTAATTGGCCAACTCCAGATTCCCGCAAGGCCCTGCAGAGGTTTCTGGGCTTTGCCAATTTTTACCGGCGTTTTATTCGCAACTATAGCCAACTAGCCGCGCCTCTGACAGCCTTGACCTCCACCATGACGACTTTCAGGTGGTCTAGTGCAGCTGAAGTTGCATTCGCCAAACTCAAGGACTGCTTTGTTTCAGCCCCCATTCTTGTCGCCCCTGATTCCTCTCGTCAGTTTGTGGTGGAGGTCGATGCGTCAGAGGTGGGGGTAGGTGCGGTTCTCTCTCAGCGCTCCTCCGTGGACGGCAAGGTTCATCCGTGTGCTTATTATTCTCATCGTTTATCTTCCGCCGAACGTAATTACGACATTGGTAATAGAGAATTGTTGGCAGTCAAGTTAGCCTTGGAGGAGTGGCGTCATTGGTTGGAGGGTTCGGGGGTACCTTTCATTGTTTGGACCGACCACAAGAATCTTGAATACATCAGATCCGCCAAACTCTAGGCAGGCTCGGTGGGCACTTTTTTTCGGTCGGTTCGATTTTTCCATTTCCTATCGTCCAGGTTCCAAGAACATCAAACCTGACGCATTGTCTCGCATTTTTTACCAATCTGAACGCCCGGTTTCTCCCGAGTCCATCGTTCCACGTAATTGTGTGGTTTCAATGTTGACCTGGGAGATCGAGTCGAAGGTCCGCATGGCCTTAGATGGGGTAGTGCCTCCGCCCGGATGTCCACCAGGTCGTTTATTTGTGCCAGAGAAATTGCGGTCCAACGTCATCCGGTGGGGTCATTGTTCCAAGGTGGCTTGTCATCCAGGAGTCAATCGTACCATTTTTCTCATTAAGCAACGGTTCTGGTGGCAAACTATGGCTCGCGACACTCGTCGTTTTGTATTGGCCTGCTCGGTCTGTGCCAGTTGTAAGTCTTCCACTCGACCTCCTGCTGGGCTCCTTCAACCGTTGTCAGTTCCTTCGAGACCCTGGTCACATATTGCGCTAGATTTCGTGACAGGTCTCCCTGCCTCACAGGGTAACACGGTGGTTTTAACCGTGGTGGACAGGTTCTCGAAAGCTACGCATTTCATCCCTCTGCCCAAATTACCATCAGCCAGAGAGACAGCGGTTGCTGTCATAGACCACGTGTTTCGTATCCATGGCCTCCCGACAGACGTGGTCTCTGACAGGGGTCCCCAGTTTATATCCAAATTTTGGAGAGAGTTTTGTCGGTTGCTGGGGGCGAATGTCAGTCTTTCTTCTGGGTTTCATCCCCAGAGCAACGGTCAGACGGAGAGGGCCAACCAAGATTTGGAACGAGGTTTGCGATGTTTAGCGTCACAGAATCCGTCCTCTTGGAGTCAGCATATCTCATGGGTTGAGTACGCGCATAACTCATTACCAGTGTCGTCCACGGGCCTATCTCCGTTTGAGTGTAGTTTAGGGTACCAGCCACCAATTTTTCCTAGTCTGGAATCTGAGATCGCGGTCCCCTCTGCCCACGAATTCGTCCAGGGGTGCAGAGACATCTGGAGAACGGCCAGGGAGACCCTTCTCCGGGTGGGTTTGCGCACTAAGGTCCAGGCTGATCGCCACCGGTCGAGACCTCCCGTCTACGTCGCTGGTCAAAAAGTGTGGCTTTCATCTGCTGATATTCCTCTCCGCTCCGTTTGTAGAAAATTAGCTCCTAAATTCATCGGCCCGTTTACCATCACCAAGATCCTTAGTCCGGTGACGGTCCGCCTCAAACTTCCTCCGGCGTACCGGAGGATTCACCCCGCCTTCCATGTATCTAGAATCAAGCCAGTTTTTCGTTCAGCTATTAATCCGCCTGTCCCGGTTCCCCCACCGCCGCGAATCGTAGATGGGGAACCAACCTATTCGGTTAATCGTATCCTGGACTCAAGGCGGAGGGGACGTGGATTCCAGTACTTGGTGGACTGGGAAGGTTACGGTCCGGAGGAGAGGAGTTGGGTTCCTGCCCGGGACATATTGGATCATTCCCTTATCGATGATTACAATCGCCAGGTAGGACCCTCTGAGAGCGTCGGGTGACGCTCCTAGGGGGTGGGGTAATGTCACGGTTTGTGGGTTTGCTTGCTCATTCTGTGTGTACTGCGCTGATCTGATTGCCTATCAGCACCAGCTGCGCTGATGCGCGATCAGATCAGTTGCAGGTGTGTCTCGTTATTAGTCCTATATGTAGAACAGTGTTACTCATGTTCAGTGTCAGATCGTTTTTGGTTGCTGGTCCTTGCTGATCTCTGTTCTGTGCAGTTCTGGTCCTGCTCCCGGTTTATACGGATCTTCTGTCGTCGTTCTGCCTGAGCTGTGATCTGCCTGTGTTGGGGTTTCACGGCGCGTCATTTCTCCTCTACCCTGCTTGGATTCTACTCTGCTTTCCTCGTGTTTCCTAGGACCTGCTGGGTGCCGTTATTGCCAGCTGTACAGTTTGTTCTACTGACTGTTTACAATAAACTTTATTTCAACTCGCTACTGGATCCGCTGTATGCTTCCTGACACAGGCTGTTTCAGTGAGAAAAGTTCTATAGGGTAAATAATCAACTAAATGAGGTAGGCTACAAATATAATGTTACATTGCTTGTAGTTATAATTGTTTGAACTATTATGCTAACAGATATTGTGGTCAACAATATATTTTATTTATTCATTTTATTTCTCTATAGGTCTATTCTTCAGCAATGAGACTGACACCATACGGCAGAGTTATTCGTTCCACTTAAAGGTATTTATGCATGCATGTATATCTATACTTGTTTACTTAATGCTAAATGGTTCAGGGGCTCAACAACTTTAGTTATTGAAGTTAAGTTATTTTTAAACAAAAATCTCATTTTAACCCACTACCTATTATACATGCATAGCAGCAAATATAAATAACGACAAAAGCAATAGCCTACTTTGTGAGAAAAAACAAAAAAAAACTTTTCAACCGTTGTGGTTTACCTGACTGTTTTTTCTTTGTGAGGAAAAACTGTGTCTTTGTTCTTTGCAGGATTTATAGGTTGATTATATTTCGAAAGCTCATCACTCACTTGAACAGTGGATTTGGATTTCAGCCGTGCAGGTCGTAGGAATAGACGAGATGGTGGAAGACAACTGAGAGTTCGTAGGAAGCGTCATAGGAAGCATAGGAACTCGAACTTGAGGTAGACTATTCTAGGAGGAAAAATGGCGGCGTGAAGTTGACATTGTGAGTGAATCAGTCCATGGACAATTGTGCTTAAACTTGTAATTTAGAATGCATCTCATTTAATACCACATTTATTTATACTCGAAATCACTTTTTGATTATTTAGGGGTCTGTTTTATTTTATTTTTGGGATGTTCGTTGTCGTGAATTAGGCCTACATTCGAGTTACGTGCTCGAACCGTTAGAAGAACTTTTTGAATTATGACAAAAGGAAAAAAACGTAGATCCAAGCTAATGGATTCATCTTTAGATCTCGGTGCAAATGTTACTGTGGACTTTGACTCGTGCTCGGGTTCAGTTGTTCCTCTACCTGAAACTCAGATTAAAGGAGCGCAAACAGTCATTGTAGATGCAAGGTAAGGGGCAAGATCTATTATAGTGTCCGTGTTTTAGCTTGTAATGCCTTATAATGCTGCGTTGGTTGGCAGAAGAAAATGTGCAGAACTTGCAGATCCAGTTCATATGACTTACAGGACAGGTTGCTCCGTAGTCTCAGTCAGTGCAGCCACCAACTCTGAAGAAAAAAAAGACAAAGTCAGACTGACTTCTCCATACTTTTGAGTTTGTACGTACAACATTGCTTTTTTTTTTTTTTTAACAAAAAGCACAGGGGATACAGTATCAAGCACAAACAATAAAATAAAAATAAGACAGTAAACTCAAAGTAAAGCAAGGCAGTAGATAAGGGATAGTCTACTTAAGAAAAAGAAAGAAAAGAAATTCACAAAACAATCATAGAAACTACAAATACAACAAATGAATACAAGTCTTTAGAAATAAATAACATTGGGAATACATAAATAATAATCTTCAGAAAATCAGTAAGTAATTTATAATGAAACCATAATTTCTTTGAGCAACAAAGAAGTTTTAGCAGCTTTCTTATTAGCTGATAAACAAAGAGAGTCATAAAATAATTCTAAATCAACACAAAAAAAGTCTAAAATTGGGCTTCGAAACAGTTACTTTACACTTATGAAGATAAAACTCGCCACATAAAGTAATCAGTTTTAATCCGTCATCCATCTCCTTTGACCCGGAGTCCCAAATCAAAAACAGAAAAGTTTGTAATAAGCAGAAAAAATAAGCCAGGCTACTTTTTTCCAGAACTCTTTTGCATAATCACATTCAAAAAACAAATGTGGTATTGTAACAGATTGAAAGTCTGTTAATTTTAAATCTAGATTCCCAGCCACACCAACACAGAGAGAAAGACACAAGAAATACCAAAATAGTATTTTATTATTTTGTTTAAAAGTTAAATTTAAAAGGGCAGCAAAATCACAATTTCATCCTCAAAAACCAGGGGAGACAATAAAACCATTAACTGTCCAATATTCTGTCCCAGGGTGAAACAATACCCAAATCCAGTCAAATCCGGATTTAGCTCCGTGTTTCCCCTGCCGCCGGCAAAGAATGTCTGTTTCAGCGAGACCTCAAACAGCCGATTCCAATCCTGAAAAATCCCGGACCAGGATTTCCGCGGCGCCGCTCTGCGTCTGTCAGTGGAGAGATCGTGAAATCAATGGGCAGCTTGTTCGTAGCCCGGCAACTTAAAAATCTTAGGTGACTAAAATGTCAACTTTCCTTTCCTACTTCAAGTGGGCTCATCAACAATGCTCTCGTGTCTGCTGCTCTGCCGTCGGCTCCTGGATCTGTCACCTTAGCAGAAATGGACATCTAAGAACGCCTCCTTTAACTCAGATGTTAAAAACAAACACGCGCATCAGCGTGGGAAAAAAAGAACCACTTCCCTTTAGTCGGAGCTTTGTGAGCGTTGACACTGCAGAGTCTGGGATTCGGCTCCACCAGGCACAGGAAATCCAGCCAGCAACAACACCGGGGGGAAAAGATCAGCAAAAGTCCGCTTCAGCACACGGCTCGTTCATCTGTCCAGAGCGTTCTCTCTGCCGATAAGAGATCTAGCGTCCTTTTTATTGGGAGTGATCTGATCAGCTGGCAAATTAGATCGCTGATGTGATTGGGGTTCTACAGGTGTGTCAATTAGTGTTTGTTGTTGTTGCAGTTTGTGAAGGAAAAACAGTACCATCAATGGTTCAGCAAAAATCACAGCAAACAAGGAAAAACCACAGCAAACAATATAAACGTGAATTCACCACAAACAATATAATAAATTAATCCACAGCAAACAAATATGAAAATTAAGGCAGAAATTGCTATATCAATCAATAACAATTTCCAAAATAAAGTAAGGTTAACCAATCAATCACACTGCTCCACTTATTTATATGACAGTATTGTTTCAAGATTAGAATTACAGAATGCGCAGTGTGAAGAGATGTCTAACTTAAACTTAGAAAGAAGAGAGTTACAGGGATAGTAATTATGTAGAGTTTTAAAGTGAAGCCACTTTAAAACTTTTCCACTTTTCCACTTGTTAGGTAACAGAAACTTATTAATGCCAGTCCATATATTAATGGTAGAAAGAGAAGGAGGGTTTAATTTCCATTTGAAAAAGCTTTGGGATGACAGCTGATCTTCCCAATGAGAAATCTTCTAATCCAAAAATTGTTACATTTGACATTGGAAAGCTCCAATCCTCCAATAGACAACCGGGGCATTTCACAAACGGATACTCTGTAGCCACAGTATGACCTAACCATATGCAAAAGTTTAGGTGAAATAGAATTAATAACCCAGTCATAAACTTTAGGTGAGGAATCCACTCCAAAAAGGTTGATGAATTCATTGTAGGAATAAAAGCTGCCATCCTTCTTCAACAAATCCAAAACAAAAATAACACCTTTGTCAACCCAATCCTTAATAAACATAGATTTTTTTCCATGCAGCACATTCCGATTGTTCCATATAATAGTCCTATGAGGGGGAAAGTTGAGGCAAAAGGCAAGCTTACAGGCCTCCAAGGCTTGCTTATGAAAATTAGCAAGCTTAAACGGAAGTTTGTTGCATTTAAAATCGCAAGACAATAAAACATTTATTTCGATTAACAGTGAGACCAGAGGCATTAGAGTTTTTAAAGCTTCCAAAATAACAGGAACCTGTTTCTCATCTTTTAAAAACAGACAGGTGTGATCCGCCAGTTGACTAATTAGAAAGGTGTGTTCAGCTACAACAATACCCTGAACATCTACACAGCGAGTAATACAAATATTAAGAAACTCTGTGACTAATAGAAACAAAAATGGTGGAAAAGTCTGATGTCTGATGCCCCTGCTAATCGTAAACCGGGGAGAAACACCATTCACCAAAGGTACATTGCTGTTAATATTTCTGTTAAAAGTCTGAACTATTCTGATAAAGGAAGAGCCAAAACCAAACTTGCGCAAAGATTCAAACATAAACTCATCCTCGACCGTGTCAAAGGCCTTATAAAAGTCTAAAAATAAAACGATTGCACCATCGTTGATCAATTCATTATAATCTAAAATATCTAAAACAAGCCGAATGTTATTTGCTATATGCCTACCTTTCATAAAGCCAGATTGGGAAACTGAGACAATTTCTTCTAAGCATGGTTTCAATCTATTTGCATAAAGGGAAGCTAACAATTTATAATCAGAATTAAGTAAAGTAATTGGGCGCAAAATATCTAAATATGAAGAATCTTTGTTAGGCTTTGGGATTAAAGTGATCAAGCCCTGCTTCATGGACTCAGTTAATTCACCTTTCTTTACACAGTCTTTAAAAACTTCCAAAACAAGCTTTTTTATGTCTTGCCGAAAGGTCCTATAAAATTCAAAAGGCAGTCCATCTGGACCAGGGCTTTTATTGAGGGGGGCTTTCTGGACAATCATATCCAACTCTTCCATAGTCAAGTCCATCTCACAAGACGACCGGTTTCCATCACTAATAATAGGTGTGAATGCTTGAACCCTCTCAAAAAAACTATCAGCAAACTGAGGTTTAAATGAAGAAGAATAAAGCTGTGAATAAAAATTGGAAACAAAATTAGAAACTCTAGCTTCATCTGTGACCAAATTGCCCTCAATATTTAGAGAACATATTTTCTTAGATTTCCCTCTTTTCTTTTCTAAATTAAAAAAATTCTAGCCACTTTACTCTGGATCTAATAAAGGCACCCTTAGCCTTTTCTGCATACAAGTTATTTAATTCTTCTTTAAGATTGTGCAGTTTTACTTATCATCTTCACTTGTCTGTTGCTTGCCTAAAGTTTGATTCATTTCTCTTAATATAGAGGTTTACTTTTAAGATTTTGCCTTCGCTAACTGTTCACTATATCGAATAGAGAATTTTCTACACTCGTATTTAAACATTTTCCCAATTAGAAGATATTGAATCACCAGGTTTTGCTTTAAATTCTTCAATGATGCTCTTAATACCTAAACAATAAGAGGGAATCTGAAGTAGAGAACAATTTAGTTTCCAATATCCAGGGTTTCTGTGACAACCAGTACCAGAATCGGATAAAATAAGATCAATAAAAGCATGATCTGTGAGGGGAGCAGGACAGATACTACTGGACTTAATAAAAGAAGATATAAAGTCTGACGTAAGCCAGTAATCTATACGCGATTTTCTCGAGAGATCTTTACTAAACCAAGTATATGAACAATCTTTATCATGCGTAAACCTGTAAGCATCCAAAAGAGAAAGGTTACTACAAAAATCATTAATAATAGTGTTACATCTGCATGACTCTCGTTTTGGGGTAATCTATCCAGACATAGGTCAGAAGCTTCATTAAAATCTCCTCCAACTATTACTGCAGCAGATGGATATTTACCTTTAAAAGCAAGAATTTTACAATTTTTTATTTTGTGTATGATTATTAAAACCATAAACATAAGCAAGATAAAGAAAAAATCCCCTAGCAGAATGACAGCAATAATCCATCTACCCTCGGCAGAAGAGAAGGACTGCAGAATCGAGCCGCTAAAATTACGGTCAAATAAAATCAAAACTCCAGCGGCGTGATTAGTAGCATGACAAAATAAAACCTTACTGATTGCACCAAAATGTTTCATCTTCATAACATGAATGTGTTTCTTGAAAAAAATAAACATCCCTTTTCTGTGACGTACAAAATAAAAACAAAGCCTTGCGTTTAGATAAATCACGAATCCCCCGTACATTAAGAGAAAAACAAGACAGTTTAACCGGCATATGAACAGTAACAAAACAAGAAAAAGAAAATAAAAAGTACTATACAACTACAACCGTAACAAAGTTATGAAATGTAATACAGAGTACAGTTAAAGTGCAAAACTTGAAACGTATCCATACCCCTCACTAACGGTTTAGGCCATCTGTTATGTCCCCCTTGCTTACCTTAACATGTTAATGCTCTTACATATTTGTCAGTTTTTTTGCGAATGTCAATATTGGTTTCGACAAACAAAAGTACTTAAGACAAAACGGCATTGAACATCCCTGGCATTTGCTTTCGACCTCCAGCGTCCTATAAAACTCAGCCGTCGTCCGCAGAAATCCTCCTTCCGTCCACGACAGCATGTGGCCCCCTGAAGCCGGCACGGCGACCCTCCTTTCGGGCTTTCTCCAGCAAAGGACACAGCTTGTTCCGTGCTTCCTTCGTCCTCTGCGTCAGGTCCTCTGAGATCCTAATCTTCTTCTGTTTGAGCACCTCTGAACTCCTTGCATCAGCCCAGATACGATCGCGGTGAGACCGAGAGAGAAATTGTACAATTATCGTACGAGGGCGTGCATTGCCCAGTTTAGGGCCAAGCCTGTGCGCAACATCAATCGAGGATTGCAGAACATCTGCTAAGCCTGGAGACACCTGAAGAAAAATGTCAATTATTACCATCTTGACATTCTCCCCATCTTCCTCCAGCACACCCGAAGTCCTCAGATTCCAACGCCTCTTGTAGGTAGGCATCCAGCTCATCCACTTTATCCCATAAGCGTTTGTTTTCTGCAGCCAGCGAAGACAGCTGGGAGTCCATTTTATCAGATTTAAAGGTGAACTAAGTAACTTTTTTTACCTTAACTGAACAGCTTCGGAGTCATTGGAATGGTTATATTACTTATTTCGGGTTGAATGGTGGTCGTTTCGCACCCCCCTGGTGCCTGTGAGCGGCGCGTCAGGAAGTATCGCGTGAAACAACTGCTTTACGGCCAAAATAAATCTGCTAAAATGCTGTCATTATTGCGCTCCCTCACACTGTTCGAACCCGAAGGAAGAAGGCGTTTTAAAGAATGTCCCATCTGCTTTGATGTCGTTGATCTACTAGCCTCTGGTGTCTGAGAATAGCCAACGAGTTTTTACAACAGTGTTGTCAAATATCTATTCCGAAGCTGTGGGGGGAGCTCTAGAGAGAAACCTGCGAGCAAAAAGCCAGAATACAGCGAAGAAATCCCGAAGTTACTGAATGCAGCTTTAACATCTGTATTCTCTGATTTTTTTATCAACGGCGTTGATCATTCCCAAAAAAATTCCCCCAAAAAAAGGAATTCGCAAAACAAAGTATGTTTGATGTATGGGGAGCGTGAACAAAATTAAAATCAGCACATTGAGGACAAAAGAGTCTTTAAAGGGGAAGAAAAATCAAGTTTTGCACAAAATTCAGGGAAGAGCCAAGAAAATGTGACCTACACCGACGCCATCTTGATGACGCCCCCACGTACTACATTGCTTACATTATATATACACAGTTTGTAACATTGTGGTTACATATTCTTACCAGAACCAGGAAGTATGACCATATTAGCCCGGTTCTGTCAACACTGCACTGGCTCCCTATTAAACAGCGCATCAATTTTAAAAATATTGCTGATCACTTACAAAGCACTGAATGGTTTAGCTCCGCAGTACTTGAGCGAGCTCTTAACGCATTATAGTCCTTCACGTCTATTGCGATCTCTAAATTCCAGCCAGTTGATAATACCTAGAATATCAAAATCGACTGCTGGCGGTAGATCCTTCTCCTATTTAGCACCAAAACTCTGGAACAGTCTTCCTACCATTGTCCGGGAAGCAGACACACTCTGTCAGTTCAAAGCTAGATTAAAGACACATCTCTTTGACCTAGCATACACATAATACATTATAGACTTCTATAATTCATCAATCATAAGAGGAATGGCATCTACGCTAATATTAGTCTCTGTTTATACCGAGGTTCACCGCAGTCCGCCGGATCCAGGCCGTATCCAGATCCGATGAAGGACCTTCGCCTGGACGCGACGACAACGCAGTGCTGAAGTGTCGACCAGTCTCTCTCCGTTAACTGAAGTGAGCTGGACCCCGTATCCAGATCAGATGGTGGACCTGCACCTGGACCCAACCATGACGCATCTCTGAAGTGCCAGCCTCATCAGCCCTGCGAAGGCCTCATTGACACGACCAATCTGACCTCTGACCTGTAACGCTCCTGGATCATAATCATACACTGTTCGCTCGTTGGCCAGAGGAGAACTGAGTGACTGAGTCTGGGTTCTCCCAAGGTTTATTCTCCATTCTGTCACTGATGGAGTTTAGGTTCCTCCACTGTCGCCTTGGCTTTTGGCTTGCTTAGTTGGGGATATTTAATATTCAACAATATTATTGATCTGCCTTATTATGGGTGGACGATGATGCAATTTTCTTCTAGAAACAAACTTTGTTGTATTATTTTCATGTTATCAATATGAAGCTGCTTTGATACAATCTGTATTGTAAAATGCGCTATATAAATAAAGGTGACTTGACTTGACTTGAAAATAATTGCGACGATTGGCCACTTGGTGGCGCTATAACAAGGAAAAAAGTCATGAAAATGGCTATAAACGCACCCAACCGTTAGTCCGTTGAAATCCTGAATCCTTCCCGAGTCCAACGATACCAAACATGCCAGGTTTCGCCTTATAGTTTGTGTATCATTGTCATTTAGCACTTAAATAACTTGCGATTATCTTCCGATCGAGACAAAAACACCGCAGGAAAGTTGAAACACAGGTCAATAGCTAAACAATAACGCCCAAATGTCACAATTATGATAGGAACTGACAAAAATAAAATAAAAAATCCAATCTTTGTCACCCATGGATCATTTTTATTCTCTCATAAATAGAAGTGTCTAAACTTCCTAAACAAGTAAATGAGATATTTACAGCAAATTTGACAGACATGTACGGGCACCTTTTGAGGACGCCTAATAAAAGTGGTGGAGATCAGGCAAGACGTGGTGCTATAACTATCAAAAAAAGCTTTCCTCAGTAAATTGCCTGTATTTGCTGTAAATGGTATGTTCCATCAATGATCTAAGTTTATTAGTTTATCTGGATCCCCATTAGCCTCTACCTAGGCAGTGGCTACTCTTCCTGGGGTCCCAACAAGTAAATCATACAAGACTACATCTAATCAACAACAATAAAAAGTCAAGTCAATGAAACACACTAACCCAACATTCAGTCCAAATATCAAAATCAACAGTTTACTAAATATTGTGCCATTAAATGTTCCTTTAAATATTTTTTTTAAACAAATTTTTCTTGTAAAAATGTGATATCAATAGTAAATCATTCCATATTTTCATTCCTCTATACATTACAGTCCGTTGTTTTCCAGTGGTTTTCGAAACAGGAAGTAAAAAAAACATCCCTTTTATTCATGCCTGGTGTAAAAATTATGACTAGTACTACTATACAAAAGTTGAGAGTACAGGACATTAGGAACTCTAGACACAGAGATATTTCTTATAAAATAAAGCATAGAGACTATCCTTCACCAGTGCATTCTTAGTATATTAGCTCTTCTATAACAGTTTAAGTTGAGTCTTGTCGCTCTGTTCTGGACAAATTTAATTTTTTCAATTAGTCCTTTTTTTTTCCTTTACTTGATGCACTCGATTACACCACTGGGCAATAGCACGCGATTCATCCAATCACTGATTGTGCTGCAGTGACTGACACCCCTGAGAGCCAACAGTAGCGGCGCATTCATAAGCCCCGCCCACTGGTCGCGCAGGCGCCGCTGTCAGCATGAACACAGAGAATCAGATGAGAACAGATCAGATGAGACACGGAGCATTTCTCCAGAAACTCCTTCCAATAAATGATAACCATAATCTATCGGGAACTGTGATTGTGTGCACTTGGAAACTTTGGATGCTTCAGCCTGGAGTGTTGTCGTCAGAGAGAGTAAAGATTTAGTGGATCCCACAGTGATAATCTTTATTGAATAATCTTCTTTAATTGAATATGTGATGCAATCTCGTTTTGGTGAGTGACATTTTTTATCATATGTTATGTTATGAAAGATATGTCCATTTCAGAAATGATTTGATATGAGTAGCCCAGCTAACACACGACGTAACAGTTAGGCTACGTAATTTATTCGTACTTTTTGGTCACGTCATGACTTTACTAACTGACAACAAACTACAACGTCGCATGCTCGGAATTTCATTACCATCATATTACCAACCCACAACGTCGTCAGTACGTCCTCCTAAGGTTATACGATAACCAACAACGTTCCAGATACGTACTCTATTCGTAATAACTTGGTAATTTCATGACTTACTGGCAACGTAACTGCAACGTCACGGGACCGTAATTTCATTACCATCTTATCAGACTGCATTTCTATGAAATAGTTTATTTGTTTCAGGTGTTTGTTTAGTATTCCGTACTTTTGAAAGACGTTCATTTTATTCAAGTAATTAAGGTTATAATTACAGATGTTTATGTTTGTAAATGTTGCGTGGCTTTGACGTTTTAATGGGCGTGCGCGTGAACCTTCGAGTCGCCCTCAAACACTGGAGCGGAGATGAGTTTCCATGGAAACGGCGCGTCACCGACCGACCGCCCCAGATTGCAACTGACAAAGCAGCTGAACTCCCTCTCTCGCTGTTGTTTTCACTGTTTTCAGGTGAGTTTAGTCTCTAAAAACACACAGATAATACACACAACTGTTCTTGACACTTCTCTTACTTGTAATTGAAACGCTTCTGTTGAATATTTGCTTTATAGAAATGGTTTAGTGTCTTAGGAAAAAGTCCGTTAGCATCTCAACCGTTTTCAGAAGAGGTAACGTTAACGTTATGCTAACTTCATAGCTTGAGCTTTTGATGAACGTTTAGGCTTTTAATCACATCTTATGGGTAGATGAGAGGTTTTGATAGTTTTGTAAAAAAATAAGTTAGTTTGGAAGTGAGCTAATTTATTTAACAAACGTATTTATTTAACATAAACGTACTCGATGACGTCACTTACATGGAGTGTGAAAATTGGCTGAAACTAGCTCAATGTTTAACACAAATTGATAAAACTAGTTCTGTGATTTCAGGAGCAACAAAATAATCCTTCTACAACAGAGGGGAAGCTCCACGACTTCAACATTTCTGAAGAAAGCTGCTGCCAGAGAAGCTCATTAAATAACTTAATATCCATTTTCTCACAATATTTTGCCACCTACTGTATCTGTTATTTCTTATTTTTTAAATTATCATATTTGCATTTACATTTATTTGTTTAATTTATTTTAAGAAAGTTTTGACATCCAAAAGTAAGTGACACTGTATGAGCAATATGAATAAGTGCATAAGTAAAACTAAAACTAGATGAAACATTTATGATTATTATCAGTGTTGAAAACAGTTGTGCTGCTTCATATTTGTGTGTTTTTCAGGGTTATTTGATGAATGAAAGAAAAAAAAAGCAGCATTGAAACAGAAATCTTTACTCTCTCTTTTGGTCAATTTAATGCATCCTTGCTGAATAAAATATGATTTTTTTATGTTTTTGTTTTTACTCTATTGAACCCAAACTTTTGAACAGTAGTGTAAACTACTTTTTATATATGTTGGGTCTATGTAACAATGAATCCTGGAGAGAGAAAAAGGAAAATGGATTAAACTCTTACATTGGTTTACACAAAAAGATTAATCAGCACAACTGTTTTCAACATTGATAATACTCAGAAATGTTTAGGATGTTTGCATTGTAAGAATGTATAGTATTCAAGTATCAAAATGCTGACTCGTTAGGCCATGTTTTCTCATTAAAATCAGATGATTTCCTATTAATTCAATAGAATGTAAGGGAATAACTCTAGAATAACCTTCCTGATAATGTTTGGGGCCCAGAAACACTATCCTAATTTAAATCTGGATTAAAGACACATCTCTTTAGCCAAGTATTCATTTAACACATCTCATAATCTTGCACTATGTGATGAAATAGTAAAAAGTGCACATGACCATCTTTTGCCTGAAATAATATGAACAGCAGCAATGCTAATCTTTCTCCTGTTGTCTCCTTGTTTCTATCTCAGGATGCTCAGCATATTTTACTAGAGATTACAGCAGCTCCAGTTCGGATCCAGCCTCACTTAGGAAGACTTCTAATGACATCAACACTCTTGAAGACAATGTGTTTAAAAAATTTTCAGATGTTAAATTATATTTTAAAGCGTTTAAACTAATTTAAGTTTTTATGTCAGGTGGTACAACAAAAATATTATGTATTATAGTTGTACCACCTGACATGAAAAGTGTACCACCAACTTACCCATACTTGAAATTAGCCGTTTTTATCAGTATTTGAGAGAGCTCTACAAACTTTTTCACTCTGCCAAAGAGATCAGTTAGGCTCCTCTGGACGATGCATTATCATGTTTACTGTTATTACCTTGTATATTCATAATAACATTTGAGAATATACAAATTGCTGGACAAAAGTTTCTCAATTACCTCAACAGCTTTAAAACTACTGATATTTATAAAAAACAATTATATGAAAGGCTTCAAACCTAAAATGATGGCATAGTTTATTTTATTTTATTATTAAGACACCATTTTAAATTGTTTTCTTAGTCTGTTCATTTGTTCGGACAGTTGCACCGTCACCTGACATTTTGGGGGTTTAATGCTGCCTTCAGGAATAATCATAAATAGGCCTAGTTTACTAGTTTAAAAAAATGGACATCATAATCACGACTTCTGAAGAAGAAAAACAAAATAATATGTATTATTAAATGTAAAAAAAAAAAAAAAGATTTCAAACTAAGGTTTTATAGAACATAGTGATACATGTCATTAAGTTATCAAATTATTTTAAAAGGAAATAATGCACTTGCCACAACATAACTTTGTGACAATGTTTAGAAAAAAATATGAACGATTTTAAACAAAACTGTGCTTATACAGATTCTAGCTTTCAGTGCTAATTGCTTTGTGTATTTAAATGTTAAATGGGAAAACACTCAACTGTTCTTTTTTCTTGCATTTTTCTTTTCTTATTCTTGCTTTGTTATTAGGGCCACCAAAATGAAGATGTGTAGGAGTAGTTCGATGTTCAAGCTTTTGGGGAAAACCTTGTTCATTTAAATGTATAACCTGTTTGCAAACTGTTTCTGCTGTTTGTGCTTTGTTCTATAGTAAATGAACTAAATTAACCAAATTCTGAGTCTGTATCATTCATATGTCGTTGAAAAAGTCTCTAAAATAGTTTTGGGCCAATGAGGACAAGTTAAATTAGACCACTGCATGTCCGCCCATATTATTAAAAACTAAAATGACCAACTGGTTACCAATACACGACTGTCGATCCACAACGTTGCCACGACGTCGCCGTTACTAACTGACAACGTTACAAAGTTACGTCGTGGCAACGGATCCAGGAATTTCACTTTTCCGGTTGCCACGACGAAAGTTTGGTCACCAGATTACGTTGCAGTTACGTAACAGTCACGTATTTGTGTTAGCTGGGAGGCCGCACTCAAAGCGTGAGCTGAACTAGTTAGCCGTGGGCTAAAGCTATCACGTGTAATAATGATCAATGTGTCATGAGTAGGCCTGTCACGATTATGAAATTTGGGTGACGATTAATTGTCTGCAAAATAATTGCGGTTATGCCGATTAATTGCCCGTTTTAGGGCTTTGGCGATTAATTGCCCGTTTTAGGGCTTTGGCGATTAATTGTCTGTTTTAGGGCTTTGTCATAATTTTTTTGTGTGCTTCATTCATTAAATAATTGTGATGAATTTAGTCCTTTGTAAGTTATCATTTTGCAGTGTAAGATTACAGTTTACACCTTTAAATATTAAATAAATGTATTCAATAGCTATGACAATTTTCTGCACCGTAATTTTATGAAATCTAAACCTGTTGATAAAAACAAATGACAAATTACTATTAGTACTCTTATAAAATTAATTCATGTATTAATTACATTTTATTTATATATATGAATGTAAAGAATCATATCAACATTGATAATAATAATGTTTCTTGAGCATCAAATGTATGTACAGTATGTGTATATGTGTGTGTGTCTGTCTGTCTATCTACACACTATACACAAATAATATACAATTAAATTATGCTATTTTAAATGTATTGTGCAGCTTTAATGGGGCAACAAGATATGATATATACGAAAGAACAGAACAAGATAGGCTTTTAATAATCTTACAGTGCAAAAAAACCACGAAAATATGAAACACTTCAAAACAGAGCGGCACAAAGCACGTATGCGTTTCGCGGGTGCAGAATGATGTGCTCAAAGCAACATAGGGTCACTGCGCATGTAAAACTTCACTGCACAAAGCAAAGAAATGTCGAGCTCACAAATCCTAGGGTATATCTGTCCAACAGTTTATTGATCGTTTGTTTCTTCACAGTTTTAAATTCCAGTTATTGTGCGTTTGATGCCAATTCATAGTCCTTGTGCTGTGTGTGATCTAACAGGCACACGGTAGCGAGTCGTTTAGAAACAGCAATTAACTCCAGCAAAATAAAATAATTTTATGCAAATCCACAGCCCCTTTTCTACAGATCAAATATTATAAGGTAAATATATCATATTGGTGAGAGTTTCCTGTCGTAACCGGACGAGGCGCGCTGTTTGAATGCTGAATGGAGAATGATTGACAGCTGCAGAGGAGGGAAGACGAGTTTCCGTGAACTTTAATTTAACGATGTAAATATATTTCTGTCCCTCACATTAAGCTATGGAATGGCTCCAGATGACTTTGAATATATTGCTGGAAAACTTAATTAGTGCTTGTCTATTTCTTTTGGTCCATGACTCCCTTGTGCACCTGGCCTATAAAAGAGCGCAATAATCGCGGTTGTCTAAAACAATCGCGGTTAGATCAAATAATCGCGATCAGACGGTTATTTAATTATCGCGACAGGCCTAGTCATGAGTTGAGACAATGAGTGATTAATGAGTGTCGATGTGTTAAATAACTGTCGAAAAGTTGCATTAATGTCATTTGAACTGCACATTTAGAGGTCTTTAGAATCGCGTGGAAAGACAGTATGTCACGTTATAAAAAGGCCCTAAAAGCGGCCAGGGCTGAGCACCTCCGCAAACTAATAGAAAACAACCAAAACAATCCAAGGTTTTTATTTAACACCGTGGCTAGACTAACAAATAAACAGACGTCACCCGAACAAAATATCCCGTTACAGTTCAGTAGTAATGATTTCATGAACTTCTTCACTGAGAAAATAGTTTTACTTGATCTTAGTGCTGCGTTCGATACTATAGATCATACATTACTCTTAGATCGACTACAAAATTATACTGGTGTTCAAGGACAAGCACTAAGCTGGTTCAAATCATACCTATCTGACCGCTACCATTTTGTCTATTTAAATGGAGAAAAATCGATCATAACTCCAGTAAACTATGGAGTGCCGCAGGGATCTGTATTAGGCCCTCTGTTATTTTCAATATATATGATGCCACTTGGAAATATTATAAGGAAACATGGAATTAGTTTCCATTGTTATGCTGATGACACTCAAATATATATTTCATCACGGCCGGATGAAAACGCAAAATTTTCCAAACTGACAGAGTGTGTTAAAGATATAAAAGATTGGATGACCCGTAATTTTCTTTTATTAAATCCAGACAAGACAGAGGTAATACTTATCGGTTCAAAAAACCGCCCACAAAACCTCGCACAATACAACTTTAACATCATAGGATGTCCTGTTACTTTATCCTCTACAGTAAAAGACCTGGGTGTCATACTCGATTGCAACCTGTCTTTTGAAAATCATATTTCATATGTTACAAAAACAGCATTTTTCCACCTTAGAAACATTGCTAAGCTACGTAATATGCTATCAGTTTCTGATGCAGAAAAGTTAGTTCATGCATTCATGACCTCGAGACTGGATTACTGTAATGCTTTATTAGCTGGTTGTCCTGCATCCTCAATAAACAAGCTACAGTTAGTCCAAAATGCCGCCGCTAGAGTTCTTACTAGATCAAGAAAATATGATCATATAACACCGATTTTATCATCACTGCATTGGTTACCTATAAAGTTCCGTATTAATTACAAGGTATTGCTACTGACCTATAAAGCCATAAACGGCTTAGCTCCAGTCTATTTAACGGATCTTCTATCACCCTATAATCCATCGCGCTCTTTAAGATCACTAAATTCAAGGCTTTTGGTCATACCTAGGATATCCAGAACCACCAAAGGAGGGAGAGCATTCTCACATTTGGCTCCAAAACTCTGGAATAGTCTTCCTGATACTGTTCGTTGCTCAGACTCGCTCTCCCAGTTTAAAACTAGATTAAAGTCGCATCTCTTCAGCCAGGCATTCATATAATCCTACAGTTCAAACTACAATCCGGCCTCTAGCTCATAAATGCCAGAGGAGAACTGGCCCCCGACTGAGCCTGGGTTCTCCCAAGGTTTTTTTTTCTCCATTAGGTCACCTGATGGAGTTTTAGGACACCATTAGGTCACTTGATGAAGTTTTTCGGTTCCTTGCCACTGTTGCCTTTGGCTTGCTCAGTTGGGGATATTTTGGGGATATTTAATTTAATTTTATCAATCAATAAATTCCTCTTGAAACAAACTTTGTTGTATTATTTTAATTTAATACTGTGAAGCTGCTTTGATACAATCTGTATTGTGAAAAGCGCTATACAAATAAACTTGACTTGACATGTGAGTCATTCCAGAATTGCGTGTACATTTCGAGTATAGAAAGAAAACAAAAAAATATGATTTTCTTTTTCTGTTAAACCTTTTTATTTTCATAGAAGGCACTTTAAATTCAACATTTTAAATATTTGCTGATCTTAAACTTGTAAGATTTAAAATATCAATGCTGAACATCAATTTACTAACTGAACATCAATGTAAAAATCTGTCAACTCTGTTACAGACAAAATGGGTTGATTTATGGGTTGGTAACAGAGTTGACATTGTCCACCATTTTGTGCTTTATCTCAAGATGCTAACCTCAATGCTAATCTAAAATCATAATTTTATGGGTTTTCACCATATTATCGTTTTTTAATGAGAGATTCACTACAATATCACAATAATAGATTTGACAAATAATTAATCTACTATTGGTGTATACTAAACATTTTGTACAAATTAATAAGAGAAGAATAATGAAATACTTCACGCTTTCCAGAGTTTCCCGCCAGAGGAAGTGACATCCCTTGGTGCAAGTCACATGCTTTTTCCACAAATGCTTTGGAGGGTTTTATAACAGAGGTAACAGAGTTGACCAGAATGTAGGGACAGACACAAAATCTATTTATTTATTAATTAAATTACAAATAATACAGGAATATATATATTCTATGCAATTGTTTATATAACTTAAAAGAGTAAACACAAAAAATATTTGAAAATTAGACTTAATTGTTTCATGATAATTCAAGCTGAATGTATGTGTTACGAACTGCTCCGAGACACGAAGGTAGAGATCCAAATGCAGCTTTAATGAGGGGTAATCCAAAGACGAAATCCAATAAACAGGCAATGGTCGAAACACAGGTAAGCAGTCCAAACAAACAAATAAATAAACAAACCAACAAAACAGGCAGGGACCAGAGGCAAGAGAGTAATCCAGGGAACAAGGCAAGATATCCAAAAAACCAAGAAACAAGAAAACCAGGGAAAAACGCTCAGAGATGCAGTGTAACACAAACAAAACTTCGCAGTGTGTGAATGAGTGAACATGGTATAAATAGGTTGAGACTAACAGGGTGATGAGACACAGGTGAAGAGACACAGGTGAATGCAATCAGAGACGATGAGTCCGGGCAGTGAGTTATGGGAAATGTAGTTAGTGAGTGAATAGGAGAGTCTGGTGTGGAGTGCCCTCTGGTGGTTCTCAAGGGCACTCCAGCTGGTGACCGTTACATAGCCCCCCCTTTAAGGAGCGGATTCCAGACGCTCAAAATTCTCCAGGAGGGAGGTGGAGCGGAGGCGGACCTGGGGGCGGGATGGCGGGCCAGGCCCGTGCAGCGGAAGAGGACCTGAAGACTCCGGCAGGGCGGAGGGCCAGGGCGGAGCAGGCTCTGCAGGCGACCAGGGCGGAGCAGGCTGTGCAGGCGACCAGGGCGGAGCAGGCTGTGCAGGCGACCAGGGCGGAGCAGGCTGTGCAGGCGACCAGGGCGGAGACGAGCCTTCAGGCGGCCAGGGAGGAGACGACCTTCCAGGCGACCATGGCACAGGAACAGACACCGGCTCAGGAACAGGAACAGACACAGGGACAGGAACAGACACTGGCTCAGGACCAGACACCGGCTCAGCGGAGACCATCTTGTCCGGAGACACTGGTTCGGCGGTGGCCAACTTGTCCGAAGGCACAGGCGTGGTTTCGGCCATCTTGTCCGAAGACACAGGCGTGGAGTCGGCCATCTTGTCCGAAGACACAGGCGTGGTTTCGGCCATCTTGTCCGAAGACACAGGCGTGGAGTCGGCCATCTTGTCCGAAGACACAGGCGTGGAGTCGGCCATCTTGTCCGAAGACACAGGCGTGGAGTCGGCCATCTTGTCCGTAGACACAGGCGTGGAGTCGGCCATCTTGTCCGAAGACACAGGCGTAGAAAGAGGAAGAGGAACCGATTCAGGCTCAGGATCAGATTCAGGCTCAGGCTCAGGAACAGATTCAGTCTCGGCTGGACGAGACTCTGGATGGGCGGACGTGACGTGAAGCTCTGACTCGGCAGGACTGACGTGAAGCTCTGACTCGGCAGGACTGACGTGAAGCTCTGGCTCTGGCTCGGCAGGACTGACGTGAAGCTCTGGCTCGGCAGGACTGACGTGAAGCTCTGGCTCTGGCTCGGCAGGACTGACGTGAAGCTCTGGCTCTGGCTCGGCAGGACTGACGTGAAGCTCTGGCTCTGGCTCGGCAGGACTGACGTGAAGCTCTGGCTCTGGCTCGGCAGGACTGACGTGAAGCTCTGGCTCTGCAGGACTGACGTGAAGCTCTGGCTCTGGCTCGGCAGGACTGACGTGAAGCTCTGGCTCGGCAAGACTGACGTGAAGCTCTGGCTCTGGCTCGGCAGAAGTGACGAGAACAGTCTCTGGCTCGGCATAAGTGACGTGAACAGTCTCTGGCTCGGCATAAGTGACGTGAACAGTCTCTGGATCAGGATCAGCACGCTCTGAGCTTGACGGGACCAGCAGCGAGGACTTTGAGCTGGGTAGGACCAGCGGCGAAGAGGACTCTGAACTGGACGGAACCAGCGGCGAAGAGGGCTCTGAGCTGGGCAGGACCAGCGGCTCTGAGGGCTCTGAGCTGGACGGAACCAGCGATGAAGAGGGCTCTGTGCTGGACGAGACCAGCGGTGAAGGCTCTAGCTTGGCGGGCATGTCGCTTGCTGTCTCAGGCGCGGCGGGCATGACGCTCTCAGTCTCAGGGGCGGCGGGCATGACGCATACTGCCTTGGCTTCGGCAGATCTTGCGTGAAGTGCGGGCTCGGCTGGACTGGCGTGAAGTGCGGGCTCGGCTGGACTGGCGTGAAGTGCGGGCTCGGCTGAACTGGCGTGAAGTGCAGACGGTGACATGGCGTGCCACGGAAGGAAGCTCTCCAGACATCTGGAGAGTGCCTCTCTCCAATCCAGACCAGAGAGATCGGGGAGCTCCCTTGGGTCGACCTCCTTAGCCCCCAGCCGGTAGCACAACTTAATTGCCTCGTCACCTAGAGAGCAAGAGGCAGCGAGAGGAACAAACCCCCAGGTGTACTGGAACAGATCGAGGCTATCCAGGGCCAAGGCCGCGATCTGTCCAGCGAACTCCCGGCTCATGCTGGGAAGATCAGGAGAGATCCGTACTGCTGGATTGCTGGAGGTCATAGCTGCTGGATCTGGGTGTGGCGAAGTTTTCTGTTACGAACTGCTCCGAGACACGAAGGTAGAGATCCAAATGCAGCTTTAATGAGGGGTAATCCAAAGACGAAATCCAATAAACAGGCAATGGTCGAAACACAGGTAAGCAGTCCAAACAAACAAATAAATAAACAAACCAACAAAACAGGCAGGGACCAGAGGCAAGAGAGTAATCCAGGGAACAAGGCAAGATATCCAAAAAACCAAGAAACAAGAAAACCAGGGAAAAACGCTCAGAGATGCAGTGTAACACAAACAAAACTTCGCAGTGTGTGAATGAGTGAACATGGTATAAATAGGTTGAGACTAACAGGGTGATGAGACACAGGTGAAGAGACACAGGTGAATGCAATCAGAGACGATGAGTCCGGGCAGTGAGTTATGGGAAATGTAGTTAGTGAGTGAATAGGAGAGTCTGGTGTGGAGTGCCCTCTGGTGGTTCTCAAGGGCACTCCAGCTGGTGACCGTTACAGTATGAATCAGGAGGCGGAGACCGTCAATAATAGGTGCAGTGGGAGTCATTTAGTTAATATCTCCCCATTAAATTGTATTCCTAAATATACATAAAGTATTTTATTATTTTTAAAATAAAGTATATTATTTTTAGTGATAGTGTAATAAAATTTGTGTTATTATTCAAAATTGATTCAAAAAAGTTTTTTATTATTTTAATAAAAGAAGGTTTATCTGGGAGACTCGAAATGTACCCCCAATTCTAGAATGACCCACGTATATCATTTGTTACTGAAATGTTGAATCAGAAATTAATTATTGTACGTTTGCCTCGTGTTTTCCCAGGCTGGGTTTTCTTGTTCTCTGAGTTTTCCCTATGTGAACGTGATCGGCAAGCGTGTCCTGTTCTGTGCCGTAAATAATCCTGTGGCGGTGAATCGCCTGCCTGTTATAAATATGCACAAATGGCTAGCTGACCATGGACCGGTTCCCCTGTGAACCGTAATATGAAACCATCAACTGGTAGGATAATTACAATTTTATTTTGTTTTTCGGACTCAAAGGACTTTGATTTGTGGAATTGATTGATTTTTTTACTTCTGAAATGTAGAGACTTTGTTTTTTTAGTACTGAGCTTACCTCAAGTAGGGCTGAAACGGTTAGTTGACATTGTCGACAATGTCGACAATAAAAAATTGTCGACAAAATATCTTGTTGTCGAGTAGTCGTTTGATCCCACGTGACCTAATGTAAGGGCCTGCAATATCGCGATTTGACCGCTACGGCGCTGTAGCGCTAGAGTGTAATGCAGCCGTTACAGATGCTATTGCAGTAGAAGAAAACACAGCGCAAATTATGACAGAGTGCAAACGAATCCGAACTAGCTAGGTGTGTGAAAGTTTCACAAAACTTCAAACCAAGAAAGCTGTCGTGTGCAATACATGCTAGGCGGTACTTGCTTTTCACGGGAGCACAACATGCATGTTAAAGCACTTAAAGAGGAAACAAGAGGAGCCGGTGAGAGGTGAATGTTCTCAAGCTGGAGCTAAATAACTAGCAGTAAATCTCTTTATTAGAGAATGCAATACTACTAATAATAGCAATAATAATATAATTACAGTAATGTGATGATTTCTTTTTGCATAGAATAAAGCTTAATCAAGCTTAGGAGTCAGGGCTGTTTTTATTATTAGCCGCTTTTCGACCAAGTAGTTACAGGAACTTAGTTATAGGAACGGTCCACTTCTAAACAGTTCTAAGAACTACTCTCCCCCAAACTCAGTTTTGCTGTTTGCGTTCGCACTGGCCAAGTGGCCATAGGAACTGGTAGGAGGGGTAAGGGAGTGACGCAAGCACGGTGACTTTTATTTTGACGGTGCGACAGACCTTTATTTTGCCGGCGCTGAGAACGCCAGAGCAAACAATGCTTGCATTCTCTGTGTTTATTAGTTAGCGATCTGTCTAACAGTACTGTTTAACATGTTATTAGATAGAACTGTTATAGAAAGTAGACAGTATATGAAAAAAGGTTATTAGCCTATGCCGTGTGGTTGATGTCCAGTGTTGCTAGCTGGGCAGATAAACATAATCATGTTTGGCTTGGTCCCCTCAAAGTTGCGTTGGATTTTCTCTTCAGCATAAAGGTTTAGAGACCCATCTATCACTGTTCTCCATGTTTGTATAGTTAGTTTCTGGAGTAAATATATAGGCTATAATCTGTGTGTTTACATTAGGGCTGCCCCCGACTAAAGATATTCCTAGTCGACTAACACTCCTGCATTTTAGCGATTAGTCGAATAATCGTTCATTTATGCTATTAATATAAAAACTTGCGTATATACAAGGAAAGGTATAGTCCAAGTTGAAGTTTAACACTTCCATATGACAGAAAATGCTAAAGCATGATATTAGCGCGTTCAAAATGAAAATTAAGTGCTTAAAACAGAATAGTAAAGCGTTTAAAGTATACAGCGCTAAATCAGTGGCCAGAACGTTATAGGCTAATTATAACATAAAAACAGCAATCAGACTGCCTGTGCATTTTAATAATTTATTATCAAAAATACAAACTGTAACAGTTAGGCCTACATGTAAAAAAAAAAAAAAAAACAGTTTTGAATAAAATAAACTAAAATTCGTTCTTTAAAATAAATTAAATAAACTTATTAGTAACTTAAATTAGTAACTAGTACAAAACAAGGCAAAAAAAAATAAAAAAATAAAATACTGTAGCAAAAACGCTGTTTGGTATAAAATACAGTGGAAAATTAATATAATTTTTTATATTGTTCAAAAGGAAAATTAACAAAAACCAACAATTTAATAAATGCACATGGCACATCGCACAACGCCAAAACTTAGAATAAAAAAGAAGGCGGCAAACAAATCAACAGCCTAAGTATTTGATTAAATTGTTTAGAACAACTATATTTAAGACAAAATGTGGAACAAATTATTTAAAGAACACTAATACAAATCAAAAATATCAGAGCAAAGCCGCAAACTGCCATTAAGACGACGGATGAGTCTTGACCTGAAACAACAAATTGCAAACATCAGACTAATTTTTCTTACAGAATAAAAAACAACTTCTGCATTATATAAAAACGAATAAATAAAAATATTATGTATTTATTTATTTGTATAGCCTACCCGTTATAAAAATACCCGTTTTTTTTTTAATATAGCCTAACGGATAGCAAACAGAAACACTACAAAAAGGAAATTAAGCATTCTTACCTAAGCTTTCAATTCGATTTTATTTTTTTCATATTATGTGAGAGGAACACCAGCTTGTCCACATTGTTGGGAAGAAGGGAGCTTCTCGACTTGTTCACAATGAAGCCGGCCTTTGAAAAGATGCGCTCTGATGGAGTGGATGTGGAAGGGATACAGTGGAGGCGTTTAGCTGCTTTAGCGAGCTTTGGATATCGATGTTCATTTTTTTGCCACCATGCTAATGGTCCCGAATCAACCTTTGTTTTATCTGCCAAGTACATTTTTAGTTCATCCTTCTCTTCTGCATGCTCCTCCTCATCAATGGCCATCAGCATGGATATCTCGGCCTGCTTTTCCTTTTTCGGTTCGGGCTCACCCTCCTCTGCAGGGCTAATGCTGTCATGATCACTTTCTGGCGCAGCTTCTGTAGATAAACTTTCTGCCAGATCCGACACTGTGGAGTACGCATCTTCTCGTTCGTGTTGGTCAAAGAATGACAAGCTCTTAAAACGTGGGTCTAAGACAGCAGCTTGTAAATAAATGCTGGTCGCGATATTTTCCGTCAGTTGCCATCTCGTGTCAATTTCTTTTGCTAGTTCTGTCTTTAGTGCTTTTGTGGTGGGACTGTCTTCGTTGCGCAGCACCAAATGGCGTCTCTTCATGTTTATTAACATGGGCAGTGTGGCAGATAGGGATGCGTTTAAATCCTGAGAAAGCAGCTCAGTGAGAGTGATCATAGGCTTTAGCACTGCGACCGTGTCCTCCGCTATCAGCCAATGTGCTGTTGTGAGATCTAGACCTCGTTCAGACCGTTTGGTAATTTCAGGGTCTGACAGCACAGCTGTAACCGGCCATCTCTGTTCCAAGAGTCTCTCCAGCATGAAGTACGTGGAGTTCCATCTTGTGGAGACATCTTGGATAAGTTTGTGTTCTGCAACATTCTGCTGCTTCTGTTTATGAGTCAGAGCTGTTGTAGCCTTGGTACTTTTCTTGAAATTCCCCACAAGGCGTCTAGCAGCAGCGATGCATCGACATATGGGGTCAGTTTTAAGAGCCGCGTTTATGCATAACTGTAACGTGTGCCCCGCACAACGGACGCCCTTCGCATTACCCCAGGATGGATCATTAGAAATCAGTTCTGTGCACAACACCATATTAGCGGCATTGTCATGTACGACTGCTACCCTCTTTTCTGCAGGTATTTTAAATTCTTCCATCACTTCACTGAGTCGCTCTTTTATGTTGATAGCTGTGTGGCTCTCCTCCAGCACTTTTGTTTCCAACACAAAAGAATGTAGTTGCCAATCTTCAGACATGAAGTGTGCAGTAACGGTCATGTAACCCTCACTCTTGATAGAGGTCCATGTGTCTGTTGTAAAGCTGACTGCTGTACAACTTTGTATTTTCTTAACAAGAATTTCTTTAGTCGTGTTGAACTTGCTTGTTAAGCCATGCATTATTGTGTCGCGTTTGGGAATGGTGTAGCCTGGTTCGAGGAATTCAAACATTTCTTTGAACCCGTCACCACGGACAACGTTGATTGGTCTCATATCAAGCGCAATAAAATCGACAATTTTCTCTGTGATTTCTCGCTTTCTTTTCTCACTTAGAGGGGGTCTCAAAACTAATCTCTGCTGCATCATTGTTGACTGCGAAGTCGAAGCGCACGACGCCACATCATTGCTGCTATATTGTGGATGAGCCTAGAGACAGATGCATGTCAAAAACCATGAATATGATTTAACTTAAAAGCGCAAATGTGTTTATATCCTTATTGTTAAAAAAAACGAGGGGCCATGTGGTGGTTAACGTTACTACTTACATGTTTTAAATGATAAGACATATTCGATGTTGAAGAGTGATAGGCAAATGTTTGCCTGCAGAGTTTGCAAACAGCCTTTTTGGGGTCGTCCTTCGACTTTTCAAAATGATCCCACACTTTGGACTTTTTTCCTGACATAATTATTAGCATCAGCCAGACACCTCTCCCACAAGTGCGCTTTGGTATACCGCGAGGCACGAGATCTCGTTGATCTCTCGTTGCTTTGATGTCATGTCATACACTGACTGCGCAGCTTCTGATTGCGTAATTTCTTCACGTGATTTTTTTTTGCGACTAACCGACTGATGAAAATGTATTCGACCAAGCCCTCTTCATATCGACTAACGTTTAGTCGACTAATTGGGGGCAGCCCTAGTTTACATTATAGCTGTTTTAAAAATGGCGGGTGCTGGTGTTCCGCGTGCGTTCGGTCAATCAGCGTACACTAACGTCACGGGTAGTTCCTACAGTGCTGGTTTAGACCCTACTCTGAAGTAGGACCTAAATTAGTTCCTCCAAATGGAGTTCCTAGAACTAAAATCGTTCCTAGTTCCTGCGGTGCGAACACGCCGACATCCGGCCGGGTACTGTAGCCAATAGTTCTAGGAACTGTGAAAAGGTTCCTCCGGTCGGAAAGCGGCTATTGCAACACTATTAGGTATTACAGTCTTATCACTTGCCTGTATTTTGTTCCATATTCATGAAGACTTACAAAAGGAGATGTTATGAAGAATATCATGTCAGTTACTTTTTCATACTGTAAATTAAAAGGTGAATGAGAGTGCCTCTGTCAGCTCAATTGTCATGTCAATTATTATTTAGTTTTTATTCTTATAATAATTGTTTGCAGATTAAGTTTGTCTGTAATGCAGCTGATTATTTTTTGTTTATTTTTTTCTATTGAAAGAGAACAGAATATTTAACCAATGCTTAGAGAGCATGTGTGTGTGATTTGAGTTGGACAGAAATCCGAAAACTTAAAGAGAATGACCTGTTTAGTTGCTCAAAGTTCACTAAAACAACCTTTTCAAAAGCTGAAGTGATTTTCTTTTTTTATATTATAGTTAGAATATGTATAACTCAGTGTTTTAACTAATTGAAAAAGCTGAATAATCACTCCAAACGATTAGTCGATTAATCGTTCTAATAATCGTTAGATTAATCGATTGTCAAAATAATCGTTTGTTGCAGCCCTAACCTCAAGGGCATCCGAGATGCAGGTGTCTTTGTCTCCACAGTAGTTTCAGTTTTGATATTTTTAGGTCACACCGTTCTTGTCTGTCAGTCATATAATGCAGGTCTATGGTCACTATCTCAAAGAGCATGCACAGAGAAGTCCAACTTAAACAATTCCCCATCGTAAGTACACACTGATGGCCTAAGACACGAAACGAGTGGTTTGTGTGAGGAAACGAACAGTATTTATATAGTTTTTACCTCTTGTACACTCTTGCGGCGCTAAGCCAGAACGCGCGCACACGGCACACACCAGGAAGCGCCTGCGCCCTCAGATCATCAGAATCAGAATCAGAATCAGAAAGAGCTTTATTGCCAAGTATGCTTGCGCATACGAGGAATTTGTCTTGGTGACAGTAGCTTCCAGTACACATACAATACAAGTGACAAGACAAGTGACAAGTAACAGGTATAAATAAAAAAAAAAAATAAAAAAAAAAAAAAATAATAAAATAAAAAAAAATATATAGAAAAAATAAAATAAAAAGATTATAAATTATAAATATATATAAAGTTATAAGGTGCTATAATGAAATGTCTGAGGGAAGTGGACGTGGCTGTGTACTTGGACTGACCGAACACATGGGGACAGTTGTAAAATAGTATTTATTTGTAGAATTTATGTATAGTTTCATGTTTTTGATCAATTGATGTGTTATTTAGAAGAAAAAAAAACTCCATCCATTGTTATCATTCAGTTTTTAGCATAACAAAACTATGAAAGCTGTAGCTCCAGTTTGGCTGAGGACGAGGACATGGACAGCATTTGTCATTTTCAAAAGTGTTTTTAATAAAGAAAAAAATAGCCCTAGTTGCAAATAGCTACATTTGACCTGGGAAAGGTCTGCGCTCCCTGAGAACGTCAAGTCTTAACCATCATCGACACATGGACATTATAATGCTAACTGAAATAACTCGTGAACAAGCAATAACTTTCCAAGACAATATTAAGTATACAGACAGTGTATTGATTATTGGAGGGGACTTCAACATGGTAATGGACCCCACAGCTGACAGGCTTAGTAATGCAGGTAACTATCGAACTGGCAATCTGTTAATACTGTTAAACAATACATGGAGGACCTGGGACTGTGTGACGTTTGGCGTTCTTACCACCCCAATCTTAAAGAATATACTTTTTTTTCTTCAGTTCATCATTCATACTCTAGATTAGATTACTTCCTAGTTAGCAGCTCTTTAGTGAGTGAGTTATCTGATATTCAGATTCACCCCATCACCGTGAGTGACCATGCCCCAGTTTCCTTCAACCTGAGGAATAAATCAATTACTCCACCATCTAGGAACTGGAGATTCAATACGGCATTGCTTAAAGACCCTGAGTCTGCAGTCAGCACAAGCCCGTTACCAGTCTGTGGACCAGTCTGGCATCCAACAACCCGCCCAAGCCAGCTCACAGTCTGTGGATCAGTCTGGCATTCAACAACCCACCCAAGCCAGCTCACAGTCTGTGGACCAGTCTGGCATCCAACAACCCACCCAAGCCAGTTCACAGTCTGTGGACAAGTCTGGCATCCAACAACCAGCCCAAGCCAGCTCACAGTCTGGCATCCAACAACCCACCCAAGCCAGCTCACAATCTGTGGACCAGTCTGGCATTCAACAACCAGCCTAAGTCAGCTCACAGTTTGTTGAACTGTCAGGTAGCCTGCTGTCAGCCCAAGCCAGCTCACAGTCTGTGGACCAGTCTGGCATCCAACAATCAGCCGAAGTCAGTTCACAATCTGTGGACCAGTCTGGCATCCAACAACCAGCCCAAGTCAGCTCACAGTCTGTGGACCAGTCTGGCATCCAACAACCAGCCTAAGTCAGCTCACAATCTGTGGACCAGTCTGGCATCCAACAACCAGCCCAAGTCAGTTCACAGTCTGTGGACCAGTCTGGCATCCAACAACCAGCCCAAGTCAGCTCACAGTCTGTGGACCAGTCTGGCATCCAACAGCCAGCCCAAGCCAGCTCACAATCTGTGGACCAGTCTGGCATCCAACAACCAGCCCTAGCCAGCTCACAGTCTGTGGACCAGTCTGGCATCCAACAACCAGCCCAAGCCAGCTCACAATCTGTGGACCAGTCTGGCACCCAACAACCCGCCCAAGCCAGCTCACAGTCTGTGGACCAGTCTGGCATCCAACAACCCACCCAAGCCAGTTCACAGTCTGTGGATCAGTCTGGCATTCAACAACCCGCCCAAGCCAGCTCACAGTCTGTGGACCAGTCTGGCATCCAACAACCCACCCAAGCCAGTTCACAGTCTGTGGACCAGTCTGGCATCCAACAACCAGTCCAAGCCAGCTCACAATCTGTGGACCAGTCTGGCACCCAACAACCAGCCCAAGTCAGCTCACAGTCTGTGGACCAGTCTGGCATCCAACAACCAGCCTAAGTCAGCTCACAATCTGTGGACCAGTCTGGCATCCAACAACCAGCCCAAGTCAGTTCACAGTCTGTGGACCAGTCTGGCATCCAACAACCAGCCCAAGTCAGCTCACAGTCTGTGGACCAGTCTGGCATCCAACAGCCAGCCCAAGCCAGCTCACAATCTGTGGACCAGTCTGGCATCCAACAACCAGCCCTAGCCAGCTCACAGTCTGTGGACCAGTCTGGCATCCAACAACCAGCCCAAGCCAGCTCACAATCTGTGGACCAGTCTGGCACCCAACAACCCGCCCAAGCCAGCTCACAGTATGTGGACCAGTCTGGCATCCAACAACCCACCCAAGCCAGTTCACAGTCTGTGGATCAGTCTGGCATTCAACAACCCACCCAAGCCAGCTCACAGTCTGTGGACCAGTCTGGCATCCAACAACCAGTCCAAGCCAGCTCACAATCTGTGGACCAGTCTGGCACCCAACAACCCGCCCAAGCCAGCTCACAGTCTGTGGACCAGTCTGGCATCCAACAACCCGCCCAAGCCAGCTCACAGTCTGTGGATCAGTCTGGCATTCAACAACCCACCCAAGCCAGCTCACAGTCTGTGGACCAGTCTGGCATCCAACAACCCACCCAAGCCAGTTCACAGTCGGTGGACAAGTCTGGCATCCAACAACCAGCCTAAGCCAGCTCACAGTCTGGCATCCAACAACCCACCCAAGCCAGCTCACAGTTTGTGGACAAGTCTGGCATCCAACAACCAGCCCAAGCCAGCTCACAATCTGTGGACCAGTCTGGCATCCAACAACCAGCCCAAGCCAGCTCACAATCTGTGGACCAGTCTGGCATCCAACAACCAGCCCAAGTCAGCTCACAATCTGTGGACCAGTCTGGCATCCAAGTCAGCTCACAGTCTGTGGACCAGTCTGGCATCCAACAACCAGCCCAAGCCAGTTCACAGTCTGTGGACCAGCCCAGTGGTCTGCTGCCAGCACAAGCCACAAAGCAATTCAAAGTTTGCGAGTAAACACTTGTTAACCCTCTGGGGTCTGAGCTGTTTTCTGGGCCCTGGAGGTGTTCTGACATGCTCTGACATTTGTGCTTATTTCTGTTACTTGTGACATTTTCATGGCTAAAGTCTTATTACACTGTATTCAGCACAAACTCTGCTACAATAATATATCAACAGCATGTGTGTAAAAGTTTGTAGTTTTGAGATAATTACATTTATGCGTGGTTTGTGAAAATACACAAAAAAATTCTCACTGAAATAAGGTCATGAAACCCGTACTTATTATTTCTTCACAAGACTTTTGAAAATTGTATGACGTAGCCTAGAATATTTGCTCTAAAACTATGTGAAAATCACCCTGACTGCTCATTCAGAGAAGACAATATATTGATTTAAAATTTTTACGACGTGTTTTGTGTGAAAAAGCAATATGCGAAGGGGCGGATCATCTCATTAATATGCAAGCTTTCCACACCTGAGAAAGACAAAGACACACCCTAATGGCCCTATTAGGAGCTTATCAGGGCCCATCATTCTGACCAACCTTGCACAAAGAATGAGGAGATTAAAAAAAGAATGGCTTTTAAAATTGTTTGGATTTATTTACAACATAATCCAAAGATACACAACAAAAAAAACACTTATTGATAACAATGATCCAAAGAAAGAGACCTTTGTGCCATTCCTAAAAACATTGTACATACCTTTCATTTCCAAGGTGTTTGATTTTCACTTTACCATGTTCATGTACAGAGACATGTACTGTGAATGTTGAAGTCAGCAGGACTCAGTGGCATCTGGGCCCTGAAAAAAAAAAGAAAAAAGAAAAAAGTGAACATACTGATATCAAGAGAAAGGCCTGCACGATTTTGGGAATACATTTGAGATTTTTCTGGTTAAAATTGCTTTTTAAAATTCACAGAATACACACACACACTCACACACATGTTTCCAACAATATATTATATAATGAACACCAGGTTTGTTGTGCCTTGTAGGTATAGGCTATGCACAGTGCTGCATAAAATAATAACAATATAGCAGCCTATATACATTTTCAAAAAGATTTCAGTAACAACTAAGCTAGAGAAAAATATATTGATTATCATGTTACTTCAAATGTTTCCATTCGTTATGATGATATGAAATGAGATAATAGTAAAAACATGAAGCCGTTTGGAGCGTTTTGCTTTTCCAAAATATGATGCATTCAAACACGATCGCGATCAAAAATATGATACATTCAAACGCGATCGCGCTCAAATATAAAACATTATGGTTAGGCCTACCATATACATATCTACGTTTGAGCAGATATCCACAAACACAGTAACAGTAAACACGGGTCTAAATATTGAATTTCTTACCTTATCTTTCTTGTCTTGAAATCGCGTTCTTCTTCTGGGGTAAAGCCAATGTAAACTCACGTCTTTCAAACTCGACGAAAAGCAGAGATTGATGAAGTGTTTTGTTTTTGAGGTAATGAGCGCGTTCGCGTTCCATGTGGATATTTGCATGTGAATATCTTTTGCGCGAGTAGGCGTGGCCAAATTAACTGTAATGAGCAAGCGTTTGAGAAGCTGGACATCTTGTTGGTTTTATACAAATTACTTAAACAGAAAATATTTGTTTTCAGTTTGAATCCGATCATTTAAAAGTACACACTTAAATGTTTATAAAGGTATATGGCTCATAAATGTGTGACAAGTATTCGCTGAGTTTTGTTTCAGTTTATAGACGTGCTCAAGAAAAAAAAGTTCACCACGACGGAGAGGCAGAACGCACACCCTGTTTATTTTCTTTATTTTTCAAAAGCACAGTGTTTTGATTTGATTGTAAGTGGACACATACAAAAGTAGAAATATCACAGATTCTTTTTTTATATTTATTATTTCTGTATGACCATAAATGACGGAGTAATTTAAGTTTAAAGTGCTACAATGTAAAAAAAGTCCAGCAAAACGCGGGGGCGCGTTTGCCGACCTCAGAGGGTTAACCTCACCTCAGCCAGTCTCATTTAACCCACGAGTGCAGGAGAAAAGTAGCCTAACAATGTGACGTTTCACCTCCTCGAGTCTATATTCAGAGATGCACTTTAGTGTGGCATGTGTTTGTTAGCTAACATTTTCTTATTTTCCTTGGTCGTATCGCTGCTCCAGGCAGGCTACGCGTAACCGAAAGAGGGAGAGATAAAGCCCTCAGAAACACCTGATAGGTAGGTCTGCAAAAATAGCACAAAGAAAGGCCAATCACATGCCTGTCATTCTCTCTCTGTCTTGTCACTTTCCCTCTCTCTATCAATCTCGCAAGAAATCGGCGATAGTCTCACTCCAGACTATGGGAAATTGACCATTGACATAAACATCTGAGTGTGTTTTACGAACTCTAAATATTGTTTTACTAGTACTTGTGTATTTAAATGTCTAAAGCATAAAATAAACATGTGGTTAAAACAATGCATAGGTGTGATTGTATGACAAGTGATAACGCACTTAACCCTAACGCACACGCTAGAACAGCGCATCAGCACGCGAATTACACGTTTAACCGACAAGGCATTAAAGCACATGCAAATGATGAACTTTTGTGAACTGCAGTGTCCCGTTCCACTCTTTAAAGGACAATTCTGGTGAAAAATGAACCTAGGGGTAATTAACACATGGTTACCGAGTCGATCGTTCCCTGGGATGCGTTTTCATGATAATCGAATGTAAAGAGTTTTATCTCTAAAAACAGATTAGCTTATAACGCTAGTATATGGGGCACAGAGTAAGTAAAAGTAAATGGCTAGTTAATACCACTAACAAGGCTCACACTAACACGGTAGCATAATGAGGGTCCCTACATGCAAACCGAAGCACTGAGAACTTTGTAAGTGTACAGACCGTTTAATAAGAAGATGCTTTATAAAGACAGTACATTACTCGTTTACAGACAGGAGCCATCTTGGAAAACAGTCTCGACTAGTCGAGCCACGAACGCCGTGCTATGCTAGATTTCACAAACTTAATTCCTATCGACCAGCTCACTTAGCACAGCGTTCGTGATTTTGGCAGCAATAGATTGGCGGAGATGTCCAGGAGTACATCGAGACGTCAGTCTGGGTTTGGAGAAAGTCCTCAGTAATAATCCCGCCAGAGAAGGGCTTCCATCAGCAGATTAAACTCATGAATCCTGGCGACCCGGAGAGTTTGAGCATCAGCCGTGAAAGTAAACGCGTATAAAATCTGTTAGAAAAGAGACGCTTTCCCAGCGGCCCGTGAGAGCTTCGGTGTCCGAGTCTTTTCCCCTTTTCCAGGAACGGCCTGGTTTATTAATAAGTAGTTCCTGAGAGAGTCACTAGAGAACAGACTGAGAGATACTCTATTAATGAATCATCACATAATGATTAGTTCATGAATGAACACACTGACCACTCTCTTCATGAGCAGTTCCTGATTATCAGCCACAATACCAGTAACGGCTCAGTAATTACTCATGTCTTTATCATCATCAGTAACTCTGTCTGTGCACCCTCAAGTAAAGTCTCATATTATACTGAGATCTTGCTAGGTAATCCCTCTTACCTTACGGTGATCCTCCTCTTGTAAAAGCGGCGGTGTAATGAGGTTTCTCCTTTTGCTGTTTAGAGAGATTGTGTCGACTCCCCGCCCCCAATTTAGTATATGGGCGGAGTTTCAGCTCTCTCTAACCATCGTAACCCTATCTTTCCTAAAACTCACACAGATCTTTCCTAAAACTCACAAAGATCTTTCCAAAAACTCACAAAAGGAGTTTTTTGCACATAGCTCCACCAAAAAAGCTCAGAACAACATAATAATTGTGTCATGTTAAAGGCCTCACCAAGACCTTTCGAATGGCACCTAGTTTATGTCGCTGACAGCTTCTTGGGCGGAGCTATAAGTACACTTCCGGTTAAATTTAGAGTGTCAATATCTCAGGACCCCTACATACCACAGACATCAGAGTAGACTCTTTGGAAAGGTCTAGAAAAACCCTTTCGAATGATACCTGGTTTATGTCGCTGAGAGCTTCCTGGGCGGAGCTATGGGACAAAATATATTCAAAATATTTGAAATATATTCAAAATATATTCATGTTTTCAAAAATGTATCTCGGTCTAGGAAGGTGTCCTAGACCGAGACCAGCGACACAAACGAGGTGTCATTGGAAAGCACTCTCAGAGACCTTTCCAATGACACCAATTACGAGTCGTTTCAACTTTCCTAGACCGAGATAATTTTTGGATACACAAATATATTAGGTCCCATAGCTCCGCCCCCAAAGCTCAGAATGACATGTACATAGTGTCATCTTAAAGGCCTCATCCGGATCTTTCTTTTAACCCCTCCCATGACTCATTCTGTCTTTCTGGTTAGGAGATATGGCCACTTCCGGTTTCAATTTCGAGTGTCAATATCTAATGAACCAAACATACCACCGACATGGGAGTACACTTATTGGAAAGCTGAGAACTAACCCTTTAGAATGGTATAACAGCCCTCCCCATTTATCCGGACTTGGGACCGGCACTGACAGTACACTGATTTGTGTAATGTCAGAGGTTGGGTTACTGTTATTTTTTTATTTTATTTTTTTTTGTGTGTTTTTTTTTATTTTTATTTTTTTAACAACCCCTAACGCTATACTATATTAAACCTAACCCTAACTTACATAAAAAAACACCTAACACAGCTATCACTGTCAAAAAAAAACAAGTTACCACTCTCTTATATATAAAAATACTTAGCTTAACCCACCACCAACACCAAACCTACAAATGAACCCTAATTACTAACTAACATCTATACTTTACACTAATTCTATTATAATTACTAATCTAAAACTAACACTAACCCTATAGATATAACATAAATAACATAAATACAAAAATAAATAAATTACTACTTCATCATAACGTTCCGTTTCCTGCAGAACGCATTGAACGTGCGGAACGCAATGCTCCGGGACTGGCACTGGCACATGTATTGGGCATATGCCTCTTTGTGACTGATTTCTGGATTCACATTCACCAATGCGAGTTCCAGGCTACTCCAGCGGATGGAGCTGTTGGCTGGAAGAGCACGTGGAACAAGCTTCCTCACATTTTCCACCTCACTGCTTAAGTCATCCTCTGCACCCTCCTCTGCCACCGGCTCAGAAACGATTCTCTCTGGCACACTACTCTTTGTTGGTGGACGAGTAGCTGAGACCCTAACCTTGTAAGGTATGGTCTCATGAAGGGACCAGAGTTTGATGCCATACACCCGTGGCAACAAAAACTGTGATAGCACCTGTAACGTCCTAAGCCTTGCTTGGGACAGAGGAAGATCCTCCAGAAGGGCCCTCAGTTTATCAAAACTGATGTAATCCCCATTCTGGAGGATCCCAATGCAACTTACAAAGCACATAACATCAACCAGGTCCTGGCCCTGGAGAGCTTCTGGCAGCCTCAGAAGCACCTCCTTCACCCAGGGCATACCATGCTGCATGTACTTTTCAGTGTTTCGAATGAAACAAAGTCCCCTTTTCTCCAACTCGAGACATACGTCTCCCACCAGGCTCACTGCCCTAGCCTCCACGGATGGCTCTTCACTCATGTCGTGGATTTCCCAGAAGTCCTTAAAGTTCCACGAGACTTTTTTATTGTTGCTCACACTGTAGAACTTTAAGGCTGGGAAATATCGCAGGCAGTGTCCACGCAATCCTGTCATCAAGCAGGACTTTATGTCATGTCCTGCTTGAGACACCATATCCTTGGCCCTGTTAACCCTCTGGGGACCAAAAACGCGCCCCCGCGTTTTGCTCGTTTTTTTTTTTTAGCAATGAAAATAAACACTAAATGCTCTGTTAATTTTGATCTTTCATTTTCGTGTAATACATCAATCGATCCTGTTCAGTTTCAATTTTTTTTCTGTATATTCACAATAAAAATAAAGTGTTTTGCTTTTTGACAAATAAAGAAACTTTAACATGATGCGATTTCTGCCTTCTCTCTGTCAGTGAACTCCCGTTTGAAACGCGTTCGAAAATGATCTATAACTCTGCGAAAATTCAGTCAAACAGGCAAACAGACCCACGGGCATAAAGCTTGAGATCGCAGCTTTTAAATGAAGTAATTTATATAAAAAACAAATATTATCAGCTTCTGTAATCTGTATAAAAAGAGAGCGACTCCAGTCGAGCTCATTACGAGCCATTCAAAAGTAATTTGACCACGCCCCGGAGAGCGCGTGCTATTCAAACGCAAATTCTGAGAACCATTTCAGTCTGTGAAACGCCCCCACATCAGCTGTAAACAAAGAGGCATAATATAGCCTACCTTATGGAGAAAATTTTCCGTGCTGATATGAGGAGCAGATCCCGCTGAGGAGTGAGGTAGGCTAAGTTATCCTTTCTCAAGTGTTAATGTGGAATAACGTTATGGAATAACGTTGTAGGCTTATGTAAACAAAAAGATGAATCGCGTTTCTATAATATGAATCGCGTTTCTGTGAGATGAATGAAGGGTACATATTTGTAAAGACTGTTTAGCCTAAATATGAATCGCGTTTCTGTGAGATGAATGAAGGGTACATATTTGTAAAGACTGTTTAGCCTAAATATGAATCGCGTTTCTGTGAGATGAATGAAGGGTACATATTTGTAAAGACTGTTTAGCCTAAAATGAATCGCGTTTCTGTGAGATGAATGAAGGGTACATATTTGTAAAGAGTGTTTAGCCTAAATATGAATCGCGCGTCTGTGTGTGAAAGAATAAACTGCTTTTACAGTTACAGTTACTGCGTTACAGTCAGGCGAAGTATGAAAGACAACATTTTGTTGACTAGATTTGGGTACAGTTTTTACTGTAGAATATACTGTCACATCAAGCTTTTCTGCTCATATATATAAAATACTATTTTGTCAAAAATAAAGTCATAGACTAAGATGTTCCAATGTTGGCTATATTCAAACTAATGAATACATATGATAAAATGTAGGCCTATAATTTTATTTATTTTTTTTTTACAAAGAAAGAGTACTTTTTTGCAGAAATATTGCTGAAATTGTAATTATTGTTGTAATTGTAACCTTTTTAATAAAATAGCAAAACATATTTACAAGATAGATGTAAGCAAAATCTTAAATGGTCAATATAAGTCTTCTTCAAAATATATATTTTGTCCTTTCATTGTGGCTCAGTCAGTGTCACACCTGAATGAATGGCTAATTATGCAGAGTCATTATGCAGAGTGGGTGGGACTAAGGTGTAAACTACTCCTCCCCCTCGCATATTGGCTTTCCAAGCAAAACCTGTTTTACACCATTTAAATCAATGTATTTTTTTTTGTGAACGATAAAGCAAGACTATTTTCACATAATTTTGAAGCTAGAACTGAAAGGGACAACATCCATTAGTCAAAAGTCTTGTGGGCACATATTTTGTATGAGTTTTGTGGTCTTATTTCAGCAACTTTCATTTTTATTTTTTTAAATAACCACGCATAAACATTATTCTCTTAAAAATACAAACATCTACATACATGTTGCTCGCATATTATGGTAGGCCTGTTTGTGCTATATAGAGTGAATTTACACCTTTGCCATTAACATGTTTATAAATAACTGAAAAAAGCACAAATGTCAGAGCATGTCAGAACATCTCAAGGGCCCCAAAAACCGCTTGGTCCCCAGAGGGTTAAAGGTGTGGGGATAAACAAACGAGGCCTCGCCTTCCAGGGTCTCACTTAGACCCTGGATAGACATGGACCCCTTTAGTGTCCCCGGGCAGACACTGTTCTGCAGGGCCGCAATGGGGATTCTGTCATTTCGATCATACAAATCGCAGAGTACCAGCATGGTCAGCTCTGCCCCAACCACACTCATGCCAGCATTCACTCTGTCTGAAAATTTAAACAACCGTTCAATGCGCCGTTGCTGTGTCTCATTCAATGTCCAGTATTTTAATGGCGGTGGAACAAGACCAGCACTGGCACTGCTGCTTGGGGCAAGTGCAGCAAATCCCCGCTGGCAGGTCAGACTTTTGGTCTGGTTTGAGCTGGTTCCCAGGCTTACAGTATACTGGTGGTCCCATGAGGAGAACGGGTGGCCGAAAAATAGTTCCTCCAGCCCTAGCTCCAACTGAAAAGCAGCCCAGGACTGCTCATAACCACCTTTGCAACAATTTCCCTCAAAAAGGGATCGTAGCCTGGCCACCATGTGCTGGGCTACACTCTGTACTGTATGAATGGCCCCACCATCAGCAGTGATGTCTGTAAAGGGAACAAGCAAAGGCTTGTCCCTCATCAAACTGAGCAACTTCTCCTCATTGAAAGAGGACTCAGCATCCATAACGTGCTGAATGTCACCCCCCTCAAAAAGCCCAACTTGTTCGATACGGGCCCTAACTGTGGAACCGAACTTCAGACACATATCTGACATGTAAGTCAGATATGTGTCTGCCCTATTCTTCATGGTTCTCTGGTGCCTTGGGTGAAATGCACCACAGGTGGCCAAGCACCCACTCACCGGATGGATATGCACCTTCTTTAGTCGGTTGTGCGGTGTATTTGCATACAGCTGCACAAACGTCAGGGTGTAACCGAGGTCGATATCCCTGAAAATCCCCCGGAGTGCCCTTGAAATGTCTAACCCTCGGTTGTCAAGGTTGGAGGAGAAATTGCCCGTTTCATTGATAGAGAGAGCTGAGAACAAACTCCCTCTATTTCCCACCACCTCCTGCACACCATACCGAGACCAAAAAATGTGAATCCTTGGGTCTCTTGAGTGGACCGTACAGGCAGTGTGCACAGACACACACATAATGCACTCAGCATCCACCAATGCACCCAAATCAAGAAGGTCGTCATTTTTTTGTCCAAACTGGGACAGTGTTAACATCACCTGGACGTTGAACCCCTCACTTATCCGGTTAATGCACTTTTGCAGTAAACTGAACAAGAAGCCCTGGTCCCCAGCAAGAACGTTAAAGTGGGACAAGTCATGTAAATTCGCCTTCCTTATGGATGGACGATCCATGTTGCGCGGAGCCATTGCACGCAGTGCAGACTTGAACTCCACTAAAACTGCGTTTAATATTTCAGCAGTCTTACACTTGGCTACATACTTATCAATGAACATGCTGTCTATTGTCCCATTACTTTCTGGAACAACATAAATGTTCATAAAATAGCCCCCCTCAACATGGCCCAGCGTCCAACCACTGCAATTGTGCAGTGCACTCACATATTTATCAGTGAGGTTGCTCAATTTGATGTGCTTCCTCAAGATTTCATAATGTTCACTCATCATATGCTGATGAAATTCCGGAAGGAATAGATAGTGAACACGACCATGCACACCAGACAACTCCTTCACCTGCACAACAACCCCATCAATATCATATGTGAAGTACAGGCTGTCACATTCAGCAGTTGCACAGTGAATGGGGATTTTCACATTCTGATCACCTAAAAAATCCTCCATTTCAGTAAATCCTGCAACAGCAGACAAAACATTGTCTGTGTTCACCCTCCCTGCCTCATAAAGCACTGACTTGGCCATAATGCACTTGAATTTTTCCAATTTCCTCTGAATACAACCACACAACCTCCCTATTCAGTCTCCTCACACCAACAAAGCTGCTGCAGTCTGTGACCCTGCTAAACCAGACGTTGTTTGTAAACAAAGAAAAAAAACAACTGCCATTCCCACAGTATTCAAACTCAGTTCAGTTTAACCAAAAAATATGCATTTTATTAATTTTTAATAGGTTTTAATGGTCATACAATGAATTTTAATGTTCCAAAAAATCATAATTACCCTAGTCTAGATGGAAATAGGGGTCCACGCGCACCCCCCGGCTTTTTTTATGCCACCTGATTTTTTCAAATCTTTAAAGTGTCTATTTTCAGAATCTGCCAGGTAACAAGCTGAAATAATGTCCCAAAGGCTTCATTTTTAACCCTTTGCGGAACCCGACCGGAACTCGAAAAATTGAACTATATAAAAATTATATAGAAAGTGGCATAACATTTGAAGTAAACAACATACAGAGACAAATGAACATATTTTCCCATACAATTCTGACCCCAGGAATTGAATGGAATGATTATTTTTGACATTTGAAAACATATTGACCCTATTTCTGGACAAAAATAGCAAAAAAAATCCAAAAATGTGTAGAGGATCAACTATATTTTCCTTTTCTGAAGTGCATAGGGTGATTTCTTTTTCACAAACTGTTATTTCTTTATCATTCAAGTGTCTATTTTAAAATTAATTTGGGTACCAAGCTGAAATAATGTCCAAAATGCTTTATTTTTAACCCTTTGCTGCACCCGAACGGAACCCGAAAAATCCAAAAATGATATAGAAAGTGGCATAACATTTGAAGTAAACAACATACAGAGACAAATTAACATTTTCCCATACAATTCTGACCCCAGGAATTGAATGGAATGGTTATTTTTGACATTTGAAAACATATTGACCCTATTTCTGGACAAAAATAGCAAAAAATGGCCAAAAATGTGTAGAGGATCAACTATATTTTCGTTTTCTCAAGCGCATAGAGTGATTATTTTTTTCACAAACTGTTATTTATTCATCATTCAGGTGTCTATTTTAAAATTAAATTGGGTACCAAGCTGAAATAATGTCCAAAATGCTTTATTTGTAAACCTTTGCACCAAACTCGAAAAATCTAATGTGATATAAAGTGCCATAACTTTTGATGTAAACAACTCACAGAGACAAATGGACACATTTTTCCATACAATTCTGACCCGGGGAAAATTGTTATTTGTTATATTTTAGAACATCTTGACCATCTATGGTCAAAAACTGCAAAAAAAGCTCATTTGACACCATTTTTATTATACTAATAGCAGCCTGAAATGGGGTTTATTTTAACCTTTTACTGCACCTATCCTGAACCTGAAGAAATTGAAAATAGCTTTACTTTTGAAGTAAACAAAACAAAGCAAATTAACTTAAAAAGTTTGGGAATGTTGGGGCTTTGCAGTTGGCAGTTGGTGGCTGTCGGTACCTGCAGATCGCCATTTCCCACTGCTTTCTCTTTTGATAATTTATTTCTAATAATTTAAAACGCAGTGCAACTAAATCTAAAAGATTAATGGTCTGGTGTCGACTAATGCAAATCGCCCAGCTCGAGGGGCGGCACCAAGCGTGCATTTGAAAATCTCACTGCACGCAATTGGATAACACTACGACCAATCACAGCAATAAAATGCTACCAGCGGAGCTAACTGGTAGATTATAGTCTTACCGTATCCGGTCGGCAAAACAGCAAAAACGTCCTTCTTGCAAAGGAACAATTCAAGCGCCGTCTTCTGTTCCTCTTTTAGATAAAAAGCCAAGTCTAACTCGTTCATTGTAGCGGCCAAAGCTGTTTCAAACAACTGGTATTCATCCATAGCCATCTTGCAATGTTTACTAATGACTTCGACGTAACAGCACTGTCGTCATCTGTTTATCTCGCCTCTGGCCCGCCTGTATCAGATAACCCAGCAACAACGAACAACAACGACGAACACAATCCAAGATGGCAGCATGTCCGCGTTTGTGTGCAGCATGTCTCAGTTTGTCTTAATTTTATGTCAAAGATAATTTTATTTGTTTTATGTTTATCGACTTTTACCTATGGAGTTCGTCGTCTTATGTTAAGACAAGCCGGGGATTGTTTATTGATCGTGTGTGGTCTTTTACCTCCACCAATGGAAGAGAAGAGCTGATCTGCCGATCGTGCTGTGATTTCTTTACTAACGGAGGGAAGACGCCGACCCACTGGATTAATGTATTAGGCTCTATTTCGCTAAGGAAAGTGCTTATTTCATTAACGCTTGTGGCCTTGTCCACAAACTAGCGTTTCGAGAAATTGGTCGCTGTTTGTTGATCTGGCACTGATCCTTTTTTTTTTTTTTTTTTTTCTCTCGGTGCGGGACGCGGTTTGATGTTGCGTGGATCCCTCTTTCTGCTTCGTGGTGTCGGGCTGGGCAGCGCTCTGTGAAAAGAGTTGGAGTACCACAAGTCTACACGTCAGCAAAGAAACCTTCATATTTTATTTTGGTTGTCGCTCAGCTGGACTTTGAAAGGACTATGCGGTTTGTTTCTTCTAATCGCGCAGCTCTGGTGGCATTTCTGGTTGTGATACTCTACCAGGGAAACATCGGCTACAGGTATGACTCAGACTTTTCGTTACATAACGATACATTCTCAATTTTAAAATGGACAAATTTGACGGGGATTGGTATATGTACAAACTTCAACGTTCTCTCGGACTGCCGTTTGAAGTCACTACTTTCAAACTTTGTGTACGAGGATTCCATAGTTTTTGCTCAAACAAATAAGGAGCCCAGCATCAAATGTTCCATTTGTTTGAATCTTTCTGTTGGAAATATAAGTGAAACAGTAAGGCGTCGGAGTTTTATAATTCTTATGTTACTGATATCAGGAAATGTATTACCAAATCCTGGTCCTTTTAATGACACTTCCCTAACGTTCAAAGTTCCTGCAGATTTTAAATCTAGATCAGGACTAGGTTTTATTCATTTGAATGTGAGAAGCCTGCTTCCTAAGTTGGACTTGGTGCGTATCTGGGCAAAAAATACCAGTGCTGATGTTATAGTAATATCTGAAACATGGCTTAAAAAAAAAAAAAAACAGTTTCAGATAATGCCATAGACATTGATGGTTATACCGTTTATAGGACCGATAGACCAAAAAGGGGAGGGGGGGTAGCAATTTATGTTAAGGACAGTTTTGAAGTTTCTGTGTTGCTCTCTGAGTCAGTAGTTAAAAAATATGAATTATTAGCTTTAAATCTTATCGTTTCCAAGACTTTACATCTTACTGTTGTTGGTTGCTACAGACCCCCATCAGCTAGTACTGATGCCATTTCCTCTCTGATGCACTCGGTGTCTTCTTTGAATTATAAGGAGCTTGTTCTCCTCGGTGATTTTAATGTGAACTGGCTACAGTCAGTATCTGATTGTTTCAAAGCAATTTGTGACTCTTTAAATCTCTTTCAGCTAGTTGAGACATCTACTAGACCCAATTCGAAGGATCACAAAAAGTCCACATTAATTGATCTTATTTTCAGTAATTTGCCTCATAAGTACTCTTTGGCCTCTGTATTTGCTAATGATGTTAGTGATCACTGCGTCGTTGCTGTAGTCAGAGATACCAAATTACCCAAGCACAAACCACGTATTATCACTAGACGATGTACACGGCACTTTAATAAACAAGCCTTTCTTTTTGATGTAGCACGCTATGATTGGGACAGGATTTTTCTTATTCCCGATGTTGAGTCTGCCTGGAATTACTTTTATAATGGATTCTTATCAATCATCAACAGGCATGCACCTTTTAAAAAATTCCGTGTTAAAGGTAGGGATAATACCTGGTTTTCTGAAGCCCTTTCTCTTCAAATTCGTGAGCGGGATGTGGCTTGGGCAAAAGCTAGACATTCGGATGTTGGCTCCGATTGGATCCGTTTTAGGCAGCTCCGGAATAAATGTACAGTGGCTATTAGAAAAGCAAAGGCTGATTATTTTATTGAAAAAACCACCATTAATTCAAATAATCCCAAGAAATTCTGGCAGAATATAAAACTGATATCAGGTAGTAAAAACAAGTCTAGCTTCCCATCATGTATAAAAATGAATTCCACTAGCATATCAGATAAAGAACTTATGCTCAATTGCTTTAATAAGCATTTTGTTGCCTCTGGGTTTCTATTTCAACCACTAAATCTTACAGGCTCTGATTCTGATTTTATTAATGCAGAAAGTCATCTAGAAAAGGAAGAGTTTAGATTTAAACAAATTAAGAGTACTAACGTTTATAAAGCACTCTGTCTGCTTGATATAAACAAATCTTCAGGTCCTGATTGTGTGGAGCCTGTGTATCTGAAACTGGCAGCAGATTATATTATACCTGCTTTAACTTATATCTTTAATCTTTCTTTAGACACTGGTGTTATTCCAGAAATTTGGAAATCAGCATTTGTTGTTCCTTTACTAAAAGGGGGGGATCCCACTATAATGAATAATTACAGACCAATCTCAAAGCTCTGCGTTTTATCAAAGATATTAGAAAGCCTTATTAGTGAACAGTTGACATGCTATTTGAACGTAAACAAAGTGTTGTCTATTAATCAATCAGGGTTTCGCAAAAAACATAGTACTACAACGGCTATTTTGAAAGTTTTAAATGATATTGTAGGGTCAATGGATAATGGTAAATTTTGTGCCTCGCTTTTTATTGATTTATCAAAGGCCTTCGATACAGTGGATCACGGAATCTTGCTGCACAGATTGAAGGTGGTTGGTTTATCAAGTCACGTTATTCCTTGGTTTAAAAATTATCTGAGTGGAAGAACCCAGTGTGTTCAAGCCGAAGGTAAACAATCTGATTTATTAGAGATTTCCAAAGGTGTTCCCCAAGGATCGGTGCTGGGGCCCCTTTTATTTACCATTTATATAAATAGCCTTGATTATGACATTCAGGATGCCAACTTTCATTTCTATGCCGATGATTCTGTTGTGTATAGCAGCGCTTCCTCTGGACAGCAAGCCTTGTCTAAGCTTCAGTCAGCCTTTGATATTATTCAGTTAAGGCTTCACAGTTTAAAACTTGTTCTGAATACTGATAAAACCAAGTATATGTTATTTACCAAATCAAAAAAACTTGAAAATAATTTAGTATCTCTTCAGACCTTTCAAGGTACAGTGATTGAATCAGTAAAAGAGTACAAATATCTAGGCATCATAGTTGATGATGCCCTATCTTTTAGTTCTCATATCACTCAACTGAAGAAAAAGTTGAAAATCAAGCTTGGGTTTTATTTCAGGAACAAGTTTTGCTTCTCTTTTAATGTAAAAAAGAAATTAGTCTCTGCTACTTTTCTCCCTGTTCTCGATTATGGTGATGTTGTATATCAATTTGCACCTTATTATCTTCTTTCTTCCTTAGATGCCGTTTATCATGGCGCTCTAAGGTTTATATCAAATTGTAAATCCTCAACTCATCACTGCACCTTGTACCATAGAGTAGGTTGGCCTTCTTTGTCTACCAGAAGAAAAACGCACTGGTACTTAATTATTTACAAAGCCATCTTGGGGTTGTTGCCTTCTTATCTCTGTTGTTTTGTGCAGCAGAAAATTATCAAGAACTATTCTCTTCGTTCGCAAAACTTTTATACTCTTTTTGTTCCTTTTGCTCGAACTGAGTTTGGTAAGAAGTCTTTTATGTATGCAGCGCCGTTTGATTGGAATCTCCTCCAATCTAAATTAAAATTAGAAAATCTACTGACTCTGGACCGTTTCAAATCAGTTATCCGGCAAATGGAAGTTGATCTAACATTATGCAATTGCTTTTAAGGTTTTTTTTTTTTTGTTGTTTTTTTTTTTTGTTGTTTTTTTTCTCTAATCTGTTTGTGTGATGTTTATCTGTGATGTAACTGAATGTATTGCTGCACATTTTGGCCAGGACACTCCTGTGAAAGAGATTTTTAATCTCAGAGAGCTCTTTTCTGGTTAAATAAAGGTCAAAAAAAAAAAAAAAAAAAAAAAAAAAAAAAAAAAAAAAAAAAAAAAAAAACCCGATGTGATTGGTGCAGCTCCGATCGAGGGGCATATTTAATGAGCATCATTACTCAACACCAGAGTATCTCGCTGAGCAAATTCAACTTGTGCTCTCGTGAGAACTCTGTGTTACCAGGGTATCTGAAGGAGCTCCAAGAAGGTGTTCCTTCTCGTTTCCCAATCATTGCATTTTCTGTGACAAAGCAAAATCCAAGTTCAAGGGCAAGACTGAAGAGCTTACAAAGTTTCAGAGTTGGAAACACAAGGAACCAGCCTGGAAAGTTATTGAACCTAGGGCACAGGAATTAAAGAAATAGGCTCTTTATCTCAAGGTGTAGGACAAGGACCTTTTTGCAATGGAAGCTAAGTATCATCTATCATGCAGAAACAACTTCAACACAGAGTACCAAATCCATGAGCATGGAAGGGAGAGGGCAGCAGACAACATTGACAGTCTGCAGGCCCAGAAGATAGCAGCACATAAGTCGTATTGTGTGGTAAAGGATTACATTCTTAGGCGCCGTTCACATATCGCGCCTAAAAACGCATAGAAAACGCTAGGCGCGCCGCGTTCTCATTTTTCCAAAGCGCTAGGGCGGTTGCGCTCCGGAGGCGTCTGACGTTGCTAAGCGTGTGCAATAATTTAACACGCAGTGCAGCTGCACAGCGAACACAGCAGAGCGTCTAGCTTGCCCATTGGCTGTGCTGCGGCAACTGCACAACCTATGGCCAAGCGCCTCTGACGTGATGGGCGCCAATTCATCTGATTGGGTCGCACGTCAGAGCACGCCTAAATGGGCGTGGCCTTAGTTAAGTCAAGTCAAGTCAAGTATATTTGTATAGCGCTTTTCACAATACAGATTGTTTCAAAGCAGCTTCACAGTATTAAATTAAAATAATACAACGAGGTTTGTTTCTAGTGGAATTTATTCATTGATAAAATAAAATTAAATATCCCCAAAATATCCCCTTAGTCTATAAAGGAATCCCATTCTGGCCAAATAGCAGGTTTAAATCGACTGAAGTGACAAATCCCGACAGATTGTAATAGTGCGGCAGGCTACGCAATACTCGTTCCCTTACTCTCAGGGAACCGAGGTTACGTTAGTAACCGAGTATGTTCCCTTTCGAGAACGGTCACTTCGTATTACGTAGCTAATATGCAGTGGGGACGCAATGTAAAATGCCGCACTATTAGCAAGTGGCTGCATACAACTGGATCCTAGGGAAGCACCCCGAGGTTCACAGAAACAAGCCATAACAAACCCCAACATAGTGACAGTAACCAGACGTGAGTCGGGTTTCATGAATAAGGGGCTGGAGTATAAGGGTCGCTCCGAACATAAGTCCCAGGACAATTGTGCTAATGGACAGTAATAGGTAGATTAATAAGATTGGACCCTAGCTGGAGTACTGACGATGCAGCGGCCATGAGACCGAGAAGCCTCTGAAACTTCCTGAGGGGCATGCACGCACCTACCCTGAAGGACTCCTTATAGAGAGAGCGCACTCTGGTGTGAGCCGCTCTCTCTCATCATTGTAGAGTCGATAACTGTGCCCATAAACATTACGTTCTGGCTGGGTAACAGTTTGCTCTTGGAAAAATTGACCCTGGGTTTCCGGTTTAGCGTCTGACATGTGAGGTCGTAGGATCGGAAGCTCTGCAAACTAATTGTTATATTTACTTTCTATATAAGTTATAACCCATTTTATACACTCATCACAGCTGTTAAATTGTTTTGTGCGATATTTCTGAACTTTGCGCCTCAATGTCGAAAGCTCCGCGACAGAAAAAGACTGATCCGACGAGCTCTAACGGATCTGCAGAGCTAGCAAAAGATGAAACTAGCATAACTGAGGGTGCTACAATAATGTCAGCGATTAAGTCTTTGGAAGCTGGAATTCACCAAAAGTTTGACGCGCATGCAGCGGAGTTACAGAAAGAAATATCATCCCTGAGAGAAGAAGTACATAATTCACTAACGACGTTAACTTCAGAAGTGAAAGCGCACGAGGATAGACTAACTAGTCTGGAAAATGCTACATCTGAGTGGACGACTAGTTTGCAGGCACTTGAGCCCACCGTGACTTCCTTACGGAACGAGATTACCGCTCTTCAGGCTAAGTGCACAGATTTGGAATGCCGCTCACGTCGAAGCAATTTGCGTCTTGTGGGTATTCCCGAGGGTATGGAAGTCACACATCCGACAAAATTTATCTCAGAAGCACTGCAAGAAATATTCAACCTCCGTGAACCCCCGCTTCTTGCCCGAGCCCACCGTACGCTGGCAGCGCGACCCGCGGAGGGTCAAAGACCGCGGGCGTTTGTCATATGCTTTCACCGATTTGACGTCAAGGAAGACATTCTGCGGATGGCTATTCAATCCAAACAGCTCAAATTCAAAGACAGATTCGTCCACATTTTCCCTGATTTCCCCCCTGAGATCGCAAAAAAGAGGGCAGCGTATTACGACGTGAAACGAGTGCTGAAGTCCCGATCCGATGTGAAATATGGGCTGAGAGGTCTAACCGGCTTTCGGATCACATATGATGGAACTGAGCACAAGTTTGATACACCAGCTGAAGCGATGGACTATGTGAAAAGGCACATAATGACCCCTTAAGACAAGAGGACACGAGCTATCTGAGCGGCTGAGGTAATAGAAAGGTCAGCTGGTTGAAATGGCTGCCTGACTTTCAAAGCTGTTATGGACTTAAGTTAGCTGAAAGAATACCATGTTATTCTTTCTACCTGCTCTATATGTTATATATTACCAGATTCGTCATTTTGTGTTAAAGTTAATTATCCTTCTCTTGGGATTCCTCGCTGCGGTGCAATAGTTAAAATAAAATAGGTGATGAGGCTATTTTTCGCCTGTTAGCCTATTATAACAATACTCAAAATTAAATTTTCTTGTTCTGATCATAATCATAAATGTGGTTATAACATGATTTAGTGGTTTGCAGAGTCACGTTCGAGTTTCGTTTTAAGGTGACTCAGGCGTATTTTTGGGTGTTAACCCAGGGAGGCGTACACTCCGTCAAGGGTAGTGTTAGCTTTGTTCATAGGGTGGGAGTGGGGAAGGGGTGTAGGGGCGGGGAGGGAGGGCTGGGTGGTGCTGTAGTTTCAAAGCTGAGTTCATCTCCAAGTTCATTTACTCTTCGTGGTGTTCATCATTGGGTGTCTTTTACACATGGATGTGTTTCTGTTTATTTTAGGTCTCTGTTTGTTTTTTTTTGTTTTTGTTGTTATTGTTTTTATGTATTTTGTTAGTTGGTTTTCTTTTGTTTTCATTCTCTTCCTGAATAGGATGCCTCTTTTATTAAACACGTTCACATGGCAAACTCTTTGAGATATGTTAGCTGGAATTGTAAGGCTGTCAATAATCCTGTTAAACGTAACCGGGTCCTGAACCATCTGAAGAGCTTAAAGGCAGACTTTGTTTTTTTGCAAGAAACGCACCTCCGTCCTGCTGACCACTTTAGGTTAAAAAGGGATTGGGTAGGTCAGGTTTTCCATTCAATATTTCATTCCAAATCTAGAGGCTGTGCAATTTTAGTACATAAATCTGTCCCGTTTGTAGTCTCTGATACTATTGTAGATCAGAAAGGAAGATATATTATTGTATCAGGAACACTTTTCTCAACCCCCATGACTCTTGCAAATGTTTATGCACCCAATTACGATGATCCTACTTTTATTTCTTCTTTTCTGTCTTGCATTCCTAATATTCACTCACACCCACTTATTTTGGCTGGGGACTTTAATTGCGTTATGTCTCCCGCTCTTGACAGATCTTCCAAAAAAATCATAGCTCTATCAAAATGTGCATCAGTTATCCTCACTTTTATGCAAAGGTACGGTATATGTGATGCATTCCGTCACTTGCATCCCTCTGATAGGAAGTATTCCTTTTTTTCTCATGTTCACCAGACATATTCTCGTATTGATTATTTCTTTCTGGACCATAAATTTCTTCCATACTTACAGGACTGTTCTTACCAAAGTATAGTAATTTCTGATCATGCACCAATTATATTAGAGCTTAAGATTCCACACCAGCCACCTAAATATTGTCAGTGGCATCTTAATCCAGGTCTCCTATCTGATAAGGATTTTATTGAATTTGTTTCTTCTAATATATCGAGTTTTATGGAAGTCAATACCACACCAGGCATGCCATACTCGACCATTTGGGAAAGCCTGAAATGTTATTTACGTGGTTTAATAATTTCTTATTCATCCCATAAAAATCAAGAAAGGGAAAAAAAACTAATAGAAATATCCAACTCCATAGCGCATATTGATAGCCAGTATTCTTCGGATCCCTCCCCTGAGCTTTTTGAAGAGCGTCAGTTATTGCAGGCAGAATATGATATTTTATCAACTTGACAAGGCTGAAAAACTGATTCTGCGTGCTCAACATAGGATTTATGTGCAAAGTGATAGAACAGGGAAGTTGCTTGCTCGGCAGATTCGTGAGGCTGAAGCATCTCGTATGATTCCCCAACTTAAATTACAATCAGGAACCATCATAGGAAATTATAAAGAAATAAATTCTGAATTCAAACAGTTTTATGTTGACCTATACTCCTCAGAATCCCCACCAGATGCTTTCACAATGAACACTTTCCTTAATGGAATTGAATTCTCTACTATCAACAAAGTGTCCCATGACTCTTTAGAGAAGGACATTCAAGTGGAAGAAATAGAGGAATCTATAGCGTCCATGAAATCTGGTAAGGCCCCAGGGCCTGACGGATTTCCGTCCGAATTTTATAAAAAAAATTCTAAATTGTTAAGTCCTATTTTACTTTCAGTTTTTTTAGAAAGCCTTCAGAATGGTTATTTGCCTGCGGGTCTCTACCAAGCGACTATTTCTCTGCTTCTAAAGAAAGACAAGAATCCACTTGAATGTGGTTCGTATCGTCCCATTTCTTTGTTAAATTGCGACTATAAGATATTAGCAAAACTCTTATCTATCCGTATGGAAAGCTCTATGGGTAAAATTATTTCGCATGATCAAACTGGATTTATTCGGGATAGACATTCTTTTTCTAATATTAGACGCCTTTTTAATATATTGTATTCTTCCCATTCAAATAATCCAGAGGTGGTTCTGTCACTCGACGCTGAAAAGGCGTTTGATCGTGTTGAATGGAATTACCTTTTTCAGGTTTTAGGAAAATTCGGATTTGGCCCTACTTTTGTCTCCTGGATTAAAATTTTATATGCAGCCCCTAAAGCTTCTGTACGTACTAATAATATTTGTTCAGAGTATTTCGAGCTACAACGGGGCACAAGACAGGGGTGTCCACTTTCCCCATTGTTATTTGCCATAGCCATTGAACCCCTTGCAATTGCCCTGCGGTCCAGTGCACAGGTATGTGGTATCACCCGTGCAGGTATGGTACACAAGGTCTCTTTATATGCAGATGACCTTCTTCTTTTTCTGTCTAACCCTCTTATTTCAATTCCTCAAGTTTTTTCCATTCTGAATGTCTTTAGTAGTTCCCTTTCGTTGTCACTCCGAGTTACGTCGGATGACGACGAATGGGGTTTCGCTTAGAAAGCCTGTCATCTTCGAGTATATAAAACGAGCCAATGGCAATGAAATGCCATGGGTCTGCGGAATTTGCATAGCGTAAGTCCGCCCCACCCTGGGGGTATATAAGGAAGTACGCTGGCAACATGCAGATATGTTTTCGCTTCGGAGCCAAGAGTTTTCTTCACTCCTACAAGCTATTCTGTATCATCTTCACTCTACGAGACGAGCGGCTCTTCAGTGTGTTGGTGTGACGGCGTGTTCCAGCGAGATCGCATTGCCTGCTGCTGATCTGTGCAGTGATCTGCCGACAGTGTGTGTGTTTCTCCCTGGGCGCTTCAGCACTCTGCTGAGCTTTTCCTCTCTCTAAAAGAGCTGCACGCGGCACGTCTTTTTCAAGACGGCTCGCCCGTGTATTTACTGGATGTGGGCGCGTGATTCATCTGCCTAACGGTCACGAGCGCTGTTTCGCGTGTTGGGCTGATTCACGCTCGGCAGCGCTCGTGGGTGAGTCACGTTTTCTCTGCGGGAACGTGACCATCGCGATGTTTATAGATCGAGACTCAATGATCCCCGTGTGGGTAGAGTCCCCTCTGCCACACCCCAATCTATCTCTTCCTCGAGAGGGGATACTTTGGCTGGTGGCCAGGGTGATCTGAGGGTTACAGTGTGGCATAATACCGACGAGCATTCCTCGGGCCACGCCCCCCTCCACATCGCAAACCGTGGGGCTTCCGTGTGTACCTGGTTCTTCTTAGGGACCCAGTGTTTTCATTCGGGGCTCCAGCAGGTGGTGTCATGTCACTCACAGCATCACAAGGCGGGCTTGATTCCTCTGGAAATGAGGATTCGACTGCGTTGCCTCCCTCTGGAGTGTCAGCGTTAGTCGAGTCAGATCCAGAGCTGATGGCCATGCTTTCCCGGGCAGCTGAAAGCATCGGCTGGAGTGGCGCCGCCCTCCCCCTGAGCGCTGTAGGCTTCCCGGATGTGCATCAGGACCGCCTTCGCTGCACTCGATCGCGTGGCGATCATGGGCTGTATGTTCTCTGTCACTATCGTGGCACAGGCATGCAGTGCTGTGTGTCGCCTTCGCCTTCGAGACAGTGCTGACTCGGGAGTTCTGTCGGAACCGGCCGCAGTGGAACGCTAGTCCTTCCCTGGCCAACACTGACAGAACGCGGAAACTCGACCACGCCCCCTTGCTGGGACGCTATGCCTCCCATGCCCGGCTTGGTCGTTCCGCCGCGCACACTACTGACCTCGCTCTCGGGCGACATCGGTACCTGCGTGATCCTGGGTCAGGTGGTGTCCACTAGAGTGGTCCAGACATGGGCTCAGCCAGGTTGATGTGAGGGGGTCTGAGAATTCATTTTCTCAGCTCCCTCATGTCCCAGGCTGGGCTCCTCGGCGGTGTGGTTGAGGACTGTACCCTACAGTTTTTGACCCCCCCCAGAAGCAGACTGAGGCCTTCTGCACCGACGGTCATCCGTCCGTGCGGTCTCCTTAGTCTGCTTCCCGCCGAGGCCACCTCCATGCGGCTCCTCCCCTCGGGCCTTCACTGGCCCTGAGCAGGAGGAGGTCGCAGGAGGGCGGCGCTGCCCGTCTCCGCCCCTTAGACTGCCACGCCAGCCTAAGCAGCACTCTTGAGACGGGCAGCTTAGTCGGCGGTGTGGTTGAGGACTGCGCCCAACAGTCTTCGATTACTCCAGAAGCGGACGCAGGCTTCTGCACTGACGGTCATCCGTCCGTGTGGTCTCCTTAGTCTGCTTCCCGCCGACGCCGCTTCCATGCGGCTCCTCCCCTCGACCCTTCCCGGCCCGAGCACGAGGAGGTCGCTGGAGGCTGGCACCGCCTGTCCTTGCCCTTAGCCGGCTAACACCTGGCTAAGCAGCACTCCTGAGACAGGTAGCCTGGAGTTAGGGCTCAGTTCTTTCAGGAGCTGGTAGCAGGACCACTCCTTCCCCCGGTGAGGGCTGGGTGAGAATCTCATTCAAAAGAACTGATGCTCTTTCTCTGAGCCCCAAGAGGCTATGGATGACAGCACGCGCCGCCCACGGGCCACGCTCCTCTCATCCTCCTCTGTCGCCAGACCCCTGCCAGAGCACGCCCCCGTGGGACGCTGGTCCTCCCCTGGCCTCCTCTGGCAGGACGCGGCTAATGACCGTGCCCCCGCACAGGGCCGCTATGCCACCCTTGCCTGGGCCGGTCATTCCGCCTCGCTGCACCTCCGACGGTATGTCTGTGGTTCGCTGGCGCAGTTTCTGGAGGCCTGGCTAGAGCCTCCCAGACTGTTCCGCCGGGTCGCTAGAACCATCAGGCTCGGCTACGCGATTCAGTTCGCGCGGTCTCCTCCCTGCTTCAGGGGAGTCCGCTTCACTATGGTCGGTGGCAATGCCCCTGTCATGAGAGCGGAGGTCGCCACCCTACTGGCGAAGGGTGCGATCGAGATTGTCCCTCCAGCCGAAATGAGGTCCGGCTTCTACAGCCCTTACTTCATTGTACCGAAGAAAACCGGTGGGTTACGACCAATCCTGGACCTGCGCGTCTTGAACCGAGGATGCCGTTCAAGATGCTCACGGCCAAACGCATTTTCGAATGCGTGCGGCCGCAGGGTTGGTTTGCAGCGATCGACCTGAAGGACGCCTACTTCCATGTCTCCATTCTTCCTCAACACAGACCGTTCTTTCGGTTTGCTTTCGAGGGGCAGGCATACCAGTACGCGGTTCTCCCTTTCGGGCTAGCCCTGTCTCCTCGCGTCTTTACGAAGGTCGTCGAGGCAGCCCTTGTTCCCTTTCGGGAACACGGGGTTCGCATCCTGAACTATCTCGACGACTGGCTGATCTAGCTCACTCTCGAGACCAGGTTTGCGATCACAGGGACCTAGTGCTCCGGCACCTAGCTCGTCTGGGCCTTCGGGTCAACTGGGAGAAGAGCAAACTCTGCCCCGTGCAGAGGATCTCTTTTCTCGGTATGGATATCGACTCGGTCGCCATGTGCGCGCAGCTTACGAGCGAGCGCGCGCGCGCAGTCACTGCTGACTTGCCTTCGTCAATTCGAGGGCAAGAGTGCGGTCCCACTGAAACTCTTTCAGAGGCTCCTGGGGCATATGGCATCCGCAGCCGCAGTAACGCCGCTCGGATTGCTTCATATGAGACCGCTTCAGTTTTGGCTTCGCGATCGAGTCCCGAGGTGGGCATGGCAACACGGCACGCTCCGAGTCCCAGTGACTCCGGCCTGCCGTCAGACCTTCACCCCGTGGTCGAACCTCAGTTTTCTACGGGCCGGAGTGCCCTTAGAACGAGCTTCCAGGCATGTTGTTGTATCAACGGATGCCTCCACCACGGGCTGGGGCGCCATGTGCAATGGACATGCTGCCACGGGCTCCTGGACAGGTCCCCAACGCCTTTGACATGTCAATTGCCTCGAGTTGCTGGCTGTACGCCTTGCCCTGCACCGCTTCCGGGCGTTGCTCAGGGGTCAACACGTAATAGTCCGATCAGACAATACTGCCACAGTAGCGTACATCAACCGTCAAGGTGGTCTACGCTCCCGCCGTATGTCGCAACTCGCCCGCCACCTCCTCATATGGAGTCAGAAGCATCTGAGGTCGCTTCGAGCCATTTATATCCCGGGAGAGCTGAACCGTGCGGCCGACGAGCTGTCTCGGCTTCGGCCTCTCGCTGGAGAATGGAGACTCCATCCCCAGTCGGTCCAGTTGATTTGGGATCAGTTCGGGGACGCTCAGATAGATCTGTTTGCCTCCCACGACTCGTCCCATTGCGACCTGTTTTATTCCCTGACCGAGGGCACGCTCGGCACGGATGCACTGGCGCACAGCTGGCCGCGGGGCCTACGCAAGTATGCGTTTTCCCCAGTGAGCCTTCTTGCGCAGACTTTGCGCAAGATCAGGGAGGACGAGGAGCAGGTGATATTGGTTGCCCCGTATTGGCCCAACCGCACCTGGTTCCCAGAACTAGTACTCCTCGCGACAGCACCTCCCTGGCCTATTCCTCTGAGGAAGGACCTGCTTCCTCAGGGACGGGGCACCCTGTGGCACCCTCATCCCGATCTTTGGAACCTCCACGTGTGGCTCCTGGACGGGACGAGGTAGGTTTGAGTACCCTACCACCAGCGGTGGTGGCTACCATCACTTCCGCTAGAGCATCGTCCACGAGACATGTCTATGCGTTGAAGTGGAACCTCTTCGTCAACTGGTGTTCTTCTAAACATCAAGAACCCACGAAATGCTCGATCAGGGTTGGAGCGTAGGCTGTCTCCTTCCACCCTGAAAGTGTATGTTGCCGCCATTGCCGCACATCACGACGCAGTTGAAGGTAAGTCTCTAGGAAAGCACGACCTGATCATCAGGTTCCTGAGAGGAGCAAGGAGACTGAATCCTCCTCGCCCTCCTCTCGTTCCCTCTTGGGACCTCTCAGTGGTTTAACTGCCCTGCAGAGTGCTCCCTTCGAGCCTCTGCAATCAGTGGAGCTTAAGTTCCTGTCGATGAAGACAGCGCTCCTGGTTGCATTGGCCTCCATCAAGAGGGTAGGGGACCTGCAGGCATTCTCGGTTGACGAAGCGTGCCTGGAGTTCGGGCCGGCTAATTCTCACGTGATCCTGAGACCCCGGCCTGGATATGTGCCCAAGGTTCCTACCACACCCTTTCGAGACCAGGTAGTGAACCTGCAAGCGCTGCCCTTGGAGGAGGCAGACCCAGCCTTGGCACTGCTCTGTCCAGTACGCGCCCTCCGTGCTTACGTAGACAGAACACAGTGTTTCAGGACCTCTGACCAGCTCTTTGTCTGTCATGGTGGGAAGCTGAAGGGAAAGGCTCTCTCCAAGCAAAGGTTGTCTCACTGGATAGTGGACGCCATTGCTTTGGCTTACCAGCAGCAAGGTCGACCATGCCCCCTTGGTGTGACGGCCCACTCCACCCGGAGTGTGGCATCCTCTTGGGCTCTAGCGCATGGCGCCTCGCTAACAGACATCTGCAGAGCTGCAGGCTGGGCGACACCTAACACATTCGCGAGATTCTATAATCTCCGAGTGGAGCCAGTTTCTTCTCATGTACTCGCTTCAACTAGCCGGTAATAGATTCTGCTCAGGTGTCTTCGCTTGCTCGCCATTCCTCTCCACGGATGGGATACGTGCGATTATTCCTCAGGTGAGCCTCATAAGCCCTGAGTCTCCTCCAGCACTGACGATGTCATCGCCAGAGTTGCCACCGGCAGCTTTCGCGCTTGGCTAGGTGCCTCCATGTGCATGGTTCCCCCTCTGGGTGACCCCCACGTGTGTATTTCCACTGTAAGCCTCTCTGAGCATGTGTCTTTCCCTCGGCAAGCCACCTTGCCACCCCTGGGGTTGAAAGATTCCACCTGCGGCTGGACACCCCAGTGTTCTCCATATGCAGCCCTCCTGGGTCATATGTGTATTCCAAGTCCCCCCCCTTCGGGTTGGGCATGATTGCATATTTCCACTGAGATATGCTTCCCAGTGTACCTTGGTTTAATCCTGTGTTAAGTAGGAGTCCTTCGTCCGTGCCAGTCTCACGACAGGGAGCTCACACTTACGCAGGGCACTGGAAGACAGTCGGGAGGTGGCGTGATTACACTGGGAACCCCATTCGTCGTCATCCGACGTAACTCGGAGTGACAACGAAAGGGAACGTCTCGGTTACGTATGTAACCCTCGTTCCCTGAGTAGGGAACGGAGACGTTACGTCTCCCTGCCACTTCCGCTGTACCGCTGGGAAACGCCTGAGTTCAGTCTCGGCTCCTCAGCGAAGACATATCTGCATGTTGCCAGCGTACTTCCTTATATACCCCCAGGGTGGGGCGGACTTACGCTATGCAAATTCCGCAGACCCATGGCATTTCATTGCCATTGGCTCGTTTTATATACTCGAAGATGACAGGCTTTCTAAGCGAAACCCCATTCGTCGTCATCCGACGTAACGTCTCCGTTCCCTACTCAGGGAACGAGGGTTACATACGTAACCGAGACGTTTCTCTGGATACAAACTAAATTTCTCTAAAAGTGAATTGTTCCCACTGAATTTATCTTCCCTTCAGGTTTCATACTCAGATTTTCAATTTAAGGTTGTCAGAAATCGTTTCAAATACCTGGGGATTCAGGTGACTCGTAAATACTCTGACCTGTTCAAAGCCAACATTAGTCCTCTTTATAATCATGTCAAGTCTCTCTTCATGTCCTGGAAATGTCTCCCTCTTTCTTTGATAGGAAGGGTGAATATTATCAAAATTAATATACTACCTAAATTTTTATATCTTTTTCAATGCCTTCCTATATTTATTCCAAAATCCTTTTTCACAGTTTTGCAACGGAATATCTCTTCTTTCATATGGGATAAGTCAAAAAGAATTAATCAAAGTCATCTTATGAAACCAAAGTGTTTGGGCGGCCTGGCTTTGCCAAATTTTCAAACCTATTATTGGGCAGCAAACATTAGGAACCTGTTGTATTGGGTGCAGCAGGATTTGCAATTAAAGAAGTCTCAGTGGGTACTATTGGAATCTGCCTCTTGTACTCCAGCAACTTTGACATCCTTATTATGTGTACCAATTCCCTATAAGCATACTACTTTAGTAAAAAAGAACCCTGTTGTCAAACATTCATAAAGGATTTGGTCTCAATTACGTTTGGCGTTAGACCTTAACCCTCTGGGGACCAAGCTGTTTTTGGGGCCCTTGAGATGTTCTGACATGCTCTGACATTTGTGCTTTTTTCAGTTATTTATAAACATGTTAATGGCAAAGGTGTAAATTCACTCTATATAGCACAAACAGGCCTACCATAATATGCGAGCAACATGTATGTAGATGTTTGTATTTTTAAGAGAATAATGTTTATGCGTGGTTATTTAAAAAAATAAAAATGAAAGTTGCTGAAATAAGACCACAAAACTCATACAAAATATGTGCCCACAAGACTTTTGACTAATGGATGTTTTCTCTTGGAGTTCTAGCTTCAAAATTATGTGAAAATAGTCTTGCTTTATCGTTCACAAAAAAAAAATACATTGATTTAAATGGTGTAAAACAGGTTTTGCTTGGAAAGCCAATATGCGAGGGGGAGGAGTAGTTTACACCTTAGATTACCCAGTCCCACCCACTCTGCATAATGACTCTGCATAATTAGCCATTCATTCAGGTGTGACACTGACTGAGCCACAATGCAAGGACAAAATAGCCTATATATTTAGAAGAAGACTTATATTGACCATTTAAGATTTTGCTTACATCTATCTTGTAAATATGTTTTGCTATTTTATTAAAAAGGTTACAATTACAACAATAATTACAATTTCAGCAATATTTCTGCAAAAAAAGTACTCTTTCTTTGTAAAAAAAAAAAAAAAAGATTATAGGCCTACATTTTATCATATGTATTCATTAGTTTGAATATAGCCAACATTGGAACATCTTAGTCTATGACTTTATTTTTGACAAAATAGTATTTTATATATATGAGCAGAAAAGCTTATTTGATGTGACAGTATATTCTACAGTAAAAACTGTACCCAAATCTAGTCAACAAAATGTTGTCTTTCATACTTCGCCTGACTGTAACGCAGTAACTGTAACTGTAAAAGCAGTTTATTCTTTCACACACAGACGCGCGATTCATATTTAGGCTAAACAGTCTTTACAAATATGTACCCTTCATTCATCTCACAGAAACGCTATTCATATTATAGAAACGCGATTCATCTTTTTGTTTACATAAGCCTACAACGTTATTCCATAACGTTATTCCACATTAACACTTGAGAAAGGATAACTTAGCCTACCTCACTCCTCAGCGGGATCTGCTCCTCATATCAGCACGGAAAATTTTCTCCATAAGGTAGGCTATATTATGCCTCTTTGTTTACAGCTGATGTGGGGGCGTTTCACAGACTGAAATGGTTCTCAGAATTTGCGTTTGAATAGCACGCGCTCTCCGGGGCGTGGTCAAATTACTTTTGAATGGCTCCTAATGAGCTCGACTGGAGTCGCTCTCTTTTTATACAGATTACAGAAGCTGATAATATTTGTTTTTTATATAAATTACTTCATTTAAAAGCTGCGATCTCAAGCTTTATGCCCGTGGGTCTGTTTGCCTGTTTGACTGAATTTTCGCGGAGTTATAGATAATTTTCGAACGCGTTTCAAATGGGAGTTTACTGACAGAGAGAAGGCAGAAATAGCATCATGTTAGTTTTTCTTTATTTGTCAAAAAGCAAAACACTTTATTTGTATTGTGAGTATACAGAAAAAAAATAGAAACTGAACAGGATCGATTGATGTATTACACGAAAATGAAAGATCAAAATTAACAGAGCATTTTGTGTTTATTTTTCATTGCTAAAAAAAAAAACGAGCAAAACGCGCGGGCGCGTTTTTGGTCCCCAGAGGGTTAAATGCACTGGCCAACCATTCAATGAAGTGGACCCTGACCAAAGTCAAGAATGGCTGAACGGCATCGGGAAAAAGAGAGGTGGAATTACAGGTATGTAAAAAAATTTTTTTGAATGGGAGCTTATTCGGTGTGCGGAATTACAGGTATTACCAAGACCTTGTCTGCATTGAGAAGGTGGGCACTCTCTTACAATCTGCATTCTCACATTGCCACTGAAACGAGAAATGTTTACGGTCTTGTTCTTGAAGATAAATACTCATACAGCGAATCTTACCAATTGAGGCAGACACAAGACAAACAGACTGAGGACAGCTTCCTGCAAACCCTTAACCCTCTGGGGACCAAGCTGTTTTTGGGGCCCTTGAGATGTTCTGACATGCTCTGACATTTGTGCTTTTTTCAGTTATTTATAAACATGTTAATGGCAAAGGTGTAAATTCACTCTATATAGCACAAACAGGCCTACCATAATATGCGAGCAACATGTATGTAGATGTTTGTATTTTTAAGAGAATAATGTTTATGCGTGGTTATTTAAAAAAATAAAAATGAAAGTTGCTGAAATAAGACCACAAAACTCATACAAAATATGTGCCCACAAGACTTTTGACTAATGGATGTTGTCCCTTTCAGTTCTAGCTTCAAAATTATGTGAAAATAGTCTTGCTTTATCGTTCACAAAAAAAAATACATTGATTTAAATGGTGTAAAACAGGTTTTGCTTGGAAAGCCAATATGCGAGGGGGAGGAGTAGTTTACACCTTAGTCCCACCCACTCTGCATAATGACTCTGCATAATTAGCCATTCATTCAGGTGTGACACTGACTGAGCCACAATGCAAAGACAAAATATATATTTTGAAGAAGACTTATATTGACCATTTAAGATTTTGCTTACATCTATCTTGTAAATATGTTTTGCTATTTTATTAAAAAGGTTACAATTACAACAATAATTACAATTTCAGCAATATTTCTGCAAAAAAGTACTCTTTCTTTGTAAAAAAAAAAAAAAAAAGATTATAGGCCTACATTTTATCATATGTATTCATTAGTTTGAATATAGCCAACATTGGAACATCTTAGTCTATGACTTTATTTTTGACAAAATAGTATTTTATATATATTCAGAAAAGCTTATTTGATGTGACAGTATATTCTACAGTAAAAACTGTACCCAAATCTAGTCAACAAAATGTTGTCTTTCATACTTCGCCTGACTGTAACGCAGTAACTGTAACTGTAAAAGCAGTTTATTCTTTCACACACAGACGCGCGATTCATATTTAGGCTAAACACTCTTTACAAATAGACGCGCGATTCATATTATAGAAACGCGATTCATCTTTTTGTTTACATAGGCCTACACTAACGTTATTCCATAACGTTATTCCACATTAACACTTGAGAAAGGATAACTTAGCCTACCTCACTCCTCAGCGGGATCTGCTCCTCATATCAGCACGGAAAATTTTCTCCATAAGGTAGGCTATATTATGCCTCTTTGTTTACAGCTGATGTGGGGGCGTTTCACAGACTGAAATGGTTCTCAGAATTTGCGTTTGAATAGCACGCGCTCTCCGGGGCGTGGTCAAATTACTTTTGAATGGCTCCTAATGAGCTCGACTGGAGTCGCTCTCTTTTTATACAGATTACAGAAGCTGATAATATTTGTTTTTTATATAAATTACTTCATTTAAAAGCTGCGATCTCAAGCTTTATGCCCGTGGGTCTGTTTGCCTGTTTGACTGAATTTTCGCGGAGTTATAGATAATTTTCGAACGCGTTTCAAATGGGAGTTTACTGACAGAGAGAAGGCAGAAATAGCATCATGTTAGTTTTTCTTTATTTGTCAAAAAGCAAAACACTTTATTTGTATTGTGAGTATACAGAAAAAAAATAGAAACTGAACAGGATCGATTGATGTATTACACGAAAATGAAAGATCAAAATTAACAGAGCATTTTGTGTTTATTTTTCATTGCTAAAAAAAAAAACGAGCAAAACGCGCGGGCGCGTTTTTGGTCCCCAGAGGGTTAAGGACCCTTGTATTACAGCGCCTGTTTTTTGCAATATATTATTTCCACCCTCCCTGATGGATGGGGCTTTTAATATCTGGAGGGAAAAAGGCCTATCTACAATTGATCAACTATACATAGATAACAATTTTGCATCCTTTACACAACTCCAAGAAAGATTCGACCTACCCAATTCACATCTATTTAGATACTTTCAGATACGGAACTTTATTCGAAAGCAGTTTTCAAACTTTCCCTCGCTGCCAACTAAAAATATACTTGATAATATATTAGACCTTCATACATCTTTGAAAGGGGTTATTTCTAAAATATTTACCATAATCAATGCAAAACAGTCCCCCTCAGTGCGTCCACTGAAGGTGCTCTGGGAGGAGGAACTGAATTTGACGCTGGAGGAAAATATTTGGGATCTAATTCTTGCCCGTGTACATTCATCTTCTATAAATGCTAGGCATACCCTCATCCAATTCAAGGTAGTGCACAGAGTTCATTGGTCTAGAGCTAAACTAAGCAGAATATTCCCTGATCTCGACCCAACCTGCCTTCGCTGCTTAACTGAACCAGCTACCTTATCACATTCTTTTTGGTCCTGTCCGAAAATGTCAGATTTTTGGGGGAAAATCTTTGGGTGCTTCTCTATTATTTTCCCTAACCCATTAACAGTACTGTTTGGTATTTTGCCAGAATCTGTTAGTCTAAACGCATTGCAAGCTGATAGTGTAGCCTTTGGAACCTTACTGGCTAGGCGACTTATTCTTTTGAATTGGAAGGCAGCAGCTCCCCCTTCCTACCGCCAATGGGTTTTTGACCTTTTGTATGCTCTCAGGATGGAAAAGATTCGGTTCGCAATGAAACAAAAGCCAAAACTCTTTCTGAAAGTCTGGAGCCCTTTCCTAGAGTACTTTAAGGAGTCAACAACGACTTAATTTTTTTTATTATTATTTTTATTTTTTTATTATTATTATTATTATTTTATTTTTATTTTTTTTGTGTGTGTGTATTTGTATGCATACAATTATATTTATCTTTTTTGTTTCATAATCTGACTTAAGGTATGTTACATTACGAGTGTACATGTATCTATTATGTATACTATATAACATGTTATTGTCACTCTCTGTCAGACCCAAGATGAACCTAATAAAAAAAAAAATTGATAAAAAAAAATTGACCCTGAGCCCCAGGCATTCCAAATAGCTGAGGAGCATAGATCTGTCTGTCAATAATTCGGTCTTCGACTGACAAATAATGAGCCAATCGTGGAGATAGTTCAGCACGCGCACTCCGTTGCCTCAGGGGAGAAAGTGCTGCGTCCATGCACTTTGTCAAAGTACGGGCTGCTAGAGACAGACCGAACGGTATGACCGTGTATTGATAAGCCTACCCCTCTAAGGCGAATCTCAAGAATGGCCTGTGATGGGGCGTTATCTTAATGTGAAAGTAAGCGTCTTTCAGATCCACCATTAAAAAAACAATCCCCCGGGCGAACCTGCGCGAGGATTTGTTTGGTAGTTATCATTCTGAATGGCCATCTCATGAGAGCTTTGTTCAGATGTCTCAGATCTAGAATGGGGCGAGTGCCACCGTCCTTTTTTGGTACAAGGAAGTAACGGCTGTAAAAGCCTGACCGGCTCAGCGCGGGGGGACTAATTCTATCGCCCTTTTTTCTAGCAGATTTTGCACTTAGGTGAGAAGCACGTGAGCCACGCCGCTTCTCACCGAGGTCTCGATGACCGCCTGAAACCATGGGGGTCTGCGAGGGAATTGGAGCGAGTAACCTCTCTTTATAATGTACAAAACCCATTTCGACACTCCAGGGATGTCTTGTGAACCGCTCTGGATCTCCAGCCAACAGCAGTGGGCAGGCATAGATGGGCGACAACTGCTTCTTTGAGCAGAGGCAGCTTCTCATAACCTTTTTCTGCTGCGCCGTCAACAGAGGAGAGCGTGGCGGAAGTAAAAGCGCTCGTGCGTGCTGAGTACGGCGCACGCCATGATTTCGTGAGTTCGTCGTGGACCTCAGGGAAAAAAGGCGCTGGCTTGTGACGGGGGCCTGCTGGCGCCCAGGCAGAAACCATCCATCCAGCCTGCTTCTAGGTGGCTCCTCAGGACGAGGCCCATTCGAGACCGAGGTCTAAAACGGCCGCAGTGAGGATACGCAGCATCTCAGTGTCCGAATTAGCCTAGTTCCGGTAGCAGCAGCGCTAGCACCAGACTTCTGCAGGGGTCAGCTGGGCCTGTCCACTCTTCCTCAAGCGCAGCGATGGAGAGGCTGTCGTTGTGTTTTTCGTGCGATCTGCCGAAGGAGACGAGACCTGTCGCTTGAAGGGAGAGGGGGCATTGGTCTGCCTGAGTGAACAGGACCGGCGAAGTAGAAAGTGAGTGAGAAAGTGAGAAAGCGACAGTGTCGCCGTCTCGAAAGAGAGCTAGCCGCGTCTGCAGTGTTGAGATGGGCAGGCTCTTGCAGTGAGAGCAGCCTGCGGCAGAGAGTGCAGCTTCAGTGTGGGTGGGTCCCAGGCACGTGGCGCACTCCGAGGGCCCATCTTCCTTGTGTATGCACAAGGGGCGAGGCATTTGAAACAATGTTCCCTAAATTTGACTCTTTTAGAACTGAGTGTCGCAGCAGCAAACACAACAGTAGCAGTAAAAGGATATAGCATTTTTTTCAAATGGCGATCTGCAGGTACCAACCGACAGCCACCAACTGCAAAGCCCCAACATTCCCAAACTTTTTAAGTTAATTTGCTTTGTTTTGTTTACTTCAAAAGTAAAGCTATTTTCAATTTCTTCAGGTTCAGGATAGGTGCAGTAAAAGGTTAAAATAAACCCCATTTCAGGCTGCTATTAGTATAATAAAAATGGTGTCAAATGAGCTTTTTTTGCTGTTTTTGACCATAGATGGTCAAGATGTTCTAAAATATAACAAATAACAATTTCCCCGGGTCAGAATTGTATGGAAAAATGTGTCCATTTGTCTCTGTGAGTTGTTTACATCAAAAGTTATGGCACTTTATATCACATTAGATTTTTCGAGTTTGGTGCAAAGGTTTACAAATAAGGCATTTTGGACATTATTTCAGCTTGGTACCCAATTTAATTTTAAAATAGACACCTGAATGATAAATAAATAACAGTTTGTGAAAAAAATAATCACTCTATGCGCTTGAGAAAACGAAAATATAGTTGATCCTCTACACATTTTTGGCCATTTTTTGCTATTTTTGTCCAGAAATAGGGTCAATATGTTTTCAAATGTCAAAAATAACCATTCCGGGACTTCCGGTTATGGCGGCAAGGTGAGCAGACGCGTTTTCCTCGTGCTCAATTGCTTTTCAATAAATCCTGCATAATATTCCAGAGAGAGGTCATATAAAGAGACAAAATTGTAAGCATAAGAGTAAATCGCTTCAATCATGCCAAAAAAAGCGGCTAAGGAGAAGAAAACGATGGAGAGCTGTGAGAATGCAGGCCAGGAGCTAGTTGAAGGGGAGCCATGCTCACCGGAGAAGGCATACGCTGATGTTTCCGCGGACGCCGAACAAGTCATAAACATGGAAAATCCATCAACAAAGGACCTCATGCTTGCCATAAGCTCATTCAAACAAGACTTTAACACAAAAATTGACGGTGTCCTGACGGAAATAAGAATTGTCCAAACGGACGTGAAAGACTGTAGTGGGCGTATCATGGAGGCCGAAATGCGGATATCTACGGCAGAAGACGAGATACAAACCCTGAAAGAAACTATCGAAAAACTTGAGAGCAAGACAAAAAACCTCAATAACAAAGTCGAAGACTTAGAAGGGAGGAGTAGACGCAATAACCTGCGTGTACTGGGCATACCCGAGAAAGTAGAAGGCAATGATACATGCTCCTTTATGGAAAAATGGATAGCGGATACTCTGAAGATAACGCCGCCGGTTTTGGAGAGAGCGCACCGGATAACAGCGAGCCAAAGTTCCACTACGTATCCGAGAACTATCATCATCAAGTGTTTAAACTACAAGGACAGAGAAAATATCTTGAAAGCTGCGCGGATACAGAAAGAGGTGATGTACCAAAACAACAAAATAAGATTTCTTCCTGACCTGCCAACGGAGGTGTATAAGCAACAGAGGAGCTACGACGGCGTGAGGAAGCGGTTACGGGAACTCGGTCTGGACAAGCATCGGGTAATATACCCCGCACGGCTCCTGTTGACCAACGATGACCGCACTGTCGTCTTCAATACACCAGCGGACGTGAACAAGTACATTAAGAAACTGGAGCCAGTGACTGAGGATGACTAAATTAAGTGTGACTTGATGAGAACTCTTATTGAACCTAAAATCTCTTTAGATGTGGCTGCTAGAAACTTAAGAGGTATGTATGGCCTAATTCTGCTGGAAACGTGACATCGTATTACTTACAGACTTGATTCTCTTAAAATACTAATATAAAGTACTAATAAGTCCTGTTTAAAGATATATTTTATTTATTTATTTTATTTAATTTTTTTTGGTTTCTTCTTAAAGTGTAACTAGGTGCTTCTTACGTGAGTGCTGAAAATGACGTGCATGTAGTATGACACACATTTTATTTTCAGTTGATAGTTGAATTATCTTATCTGGATTATTTTTTCTACATAGACAAGCAATTGAGCTGAGTTTTGGTTTACAGGAGAATAGTTCCTCAGTATAGTGTGGACCTATTCCCGATAATGGAGGGAAGTTATTTAGGGGTTTGGGGGAGCCTGTATGTTCTAGTGAGTCAGGCCTGGGTTCTGGGTGGGTCGCTCTCTTCCTTTTCTTTTTGGGTTTTATTTCAAATGGTACCCTTTATAGGTTTTTATTGCTATTTTTGCACTAAGGTAATTTACCTCTCTTTATGTTAATTATGACATTATAACAAATGACAGACGTTTTGGTTGAATGTGTATCTTGGAATTGTAGAGGCCTACGTAAACTTACTAAAATAAAACAAGTAATGGGTAGAATAAAACAGCTAAGAGCCAAAATTGTGTTCCTGCAGGAAACACACATGTTAGATCATGAGATAATCAAAATTAAGCGTAGATGGCCAGGTCAGGTACTGTCTTCAGCTTACTATTCGAATTCCAGAGGAGTTATAACTATGATACATAAGTCTATTCCTTTGCGCATTGATAAAATAACTAAAGACCCCAAAGGTAGATTTTTGATTGTACAGGGAAACATTCTAGCAACTCGAATTAATCTGGTTAATGTATATGGACCTAACGATGATAACGCAGATTTTTATAATGATTTATTTTTGAGAATCTCCACAATGCCCGGAAAACACATTGTGGCAGGTGATTTCAATTGTGTTTTGGAGCCCAGTAAGGACCGGTCATCTGGTATTGATAACACCCATGTAAGGTCTAGAAAGGCTTTACAACATTTTATAAAGGAACTTAAACTGGTGGATATATGGAGGGCTCAAAACCCAATAAAAAGGGAATATTCATGTTGGTCGAGTACTTCTAAAGGATACTCAAGAATAGATTACTTTCTGATATCAGCTGAACTAATTTCATGTATCAGAAATTGTCAGTATAGTAGTATTCTTATTTCAGACCACGCTCTTGTATCTTTGACATACATTGAACCAAAGTTTACTCATAATCGTACTAAATGGAGATTTCAAATATACTGGATGCAAGACAAAAGATTTCTTGAGTTCTTAAGGGAACAAATTGATTACTATTTTGAACATAACACCACCCAAACATCAGCTATAATCAGATGGGAAGCCTTTAAGGCCTTTATACGAGGACAAATTATAAGCTATACGAGTAGGAAGACAAAAGAGAAACAGGAGAAATTTAAAACACTTGAAACAAAAATTCGCTTACTCGAGGAAAAAAGTTTACAAGCAGGCCAAAATACTGATAATGTTTTAAAAGAATTGCTATTGTTAAGAACCCAATATAATGAAAAAACACATGAAAAAGCAGCGGCCAATTTATTAAGATTAAAGCAACAATTTTACGATCAGGGAGAAAAACCAGGCAGACTTCTTGCTTGGCGTATAAAACAACAGGAATCAGAAAGAGCAATTACTAGTATTGAAGATGAAAATGGAAATATGACTGTAGATCCAATGGAAATTAATAAAGAGTTTAGAAATTTCTACGAAAAGCTATATTGCTCTGAATATAAGGCCACGACTGATGCCCATTCCGCGTTTTTTGATAATCTCAACATTCCTAAAATATCTGAGGAACTTAAAATTAAATTAGATGGTGAGATTACGGCAGATGAAATTATAGAGGCTATAAATACATTAAAAGGTGGTAAAACAGCAGGACCTGATGGCCTGCCCATCGACCTATATAAATATTTCAGTGATAAAATGGTTAAGCCACTCCATGATATGTATATAGAATGTTATAATAGTGTTTGTCTTCCTAATTCTATGAAAGAGGCTTTGATCATTCTTTTACCAAAACCAGGAAAACCGAATACAAAGTGTGGAAATATGCGACCTATTAGTCTAATAAACACAGATACCAAAATAATATGTAAAATCTTGGCAAAAAGGCTAGAGACTGTGCTTCCGGGCATTGTGGGTGATGATCAAAACGGGTTCATTAAGAACAGACAGGGATTTCATAACGTGAGACGTGTTTTAAATATTTTGCATAGCCAAAAAGAGGAAAAAGATACTGCTCTTCTCTCGCTCGACGCGGAGAAGGCTTTCGACAGGATCGAATGGGCTTACCTCTTTGACGTTATCACAAAATTCGGATTTGGAAACTCCTTTTTACATTGGATCAAATTATTACATTCCAACCCAGTGGCTGAAGTTTTAACCAATGAGATGATTTCTGAGCCATTTAATATTACAAGAGGTTGCCCTCAAGGCTCACCATTGTCCCCACTTTTATTCATTTTGGCTATAGAACCGCTAGCAATAGCCGTAAGAACTAACAACCACATACATGGGATTACAATGGGTGGCAAGGAACATAAAATAGCTTTGTTCGCTGACGATGTAGTGTTATTCCTAAAACAATTAAATACCTCTCTACCAGCACTTTTAGATCTAATCAATCAATTCGGAAATATATCTGGATATAAAGTGAACACATCAAAGTCATCGTTATTACTGCTTAATAAAGATAGTTGTCCAAATACAACATATTTATTTACCTTGAAAATATCACCCAGCTTTACATATTTGGGTATCAAAATTGTTCCCCAATTAGAAAATATAATTTCTACAAATTATAATGTTATAATGGAATCAACATCTAAAGATCTAGAGAGATGGATATCTTTACCAATTTCATTGATAGGAAGGATAAATATATTGAAGATGAATATTTTGCCTAAATTCATGTATTTATTCCAAAATATCCCCTTGGCGCCACCAGCTGGAGTGTTCTCAAAGATTAACTCATTATTCAGGAAATTTATTTGGAACAAGAAATGCCCTCGAGTTCGTCTTTCTCTTCTATATCTTCCATTTGAAACTGGAGGGTTAAAATGTCCCAACCTGCACTGGTACTATTTAGCTGCACAATTAAGAACTATGATGTTTTATTTTTCATCTGGAAATAAACCATCCTGGGTGGATATGGAGTCATGTGGTTTTGCGTTGCCTTTAGACTTGTATATATATTCAGATAAGTTTAAACAACTGAAAACAGTCACCACGCACCCCATAGTTTGTAATATGATTAGAGTATGGTATGAAGTTAGAGAGTACATGAAAATAGCTGACTCTTTATCCCAGTATAGTCCCATTTGGGGCAACACATTATTCAAACCAGGCACGAAGGACTCAGGATTCCAGTTGTGGGTTGAAAAGGGATTAAGCAAAATTAGTGATCTTTTTGAGGAGGGAACGTTGATGTCGTTTGAACAGATATCTACTAAGTATAATATTCCAAGAAAACATTTCTTCAAATACTTACAGATAAGGAGTTTTGTTCTTTCCATGCAGAACCAATCATTAAACTTGCCAGTACTTTCTCCTTTGGAGGAATTAATTACTAAGAAATGCAATAATAAAGGATTAATATCAGTTTTTTACAACTGGCTTGTATCAGGGTCTACTGAATCAACAACCCCGAAACTTGAATTATGGAAGATGGGATTGAATGAGGATATATCTGAGGATGAATGGAGACAAGTCTGTAAAAATTCTCAGAAACAGTTAGGTAGCGTTAGCTTAAAACTACTTCAATATAACTGGTTGATGCAGACTTACATAACTCCAGTCAAACTAAATAGGTTTAATAAAAATATTCCTGATACATGCTTTAAATGCAGAGAGGCTCAGGGTACATTTGTGCATTGTGTTTGGGAATGCAACATTATTAGAGACTTTTGGGTGGAAGTGATTAATATTACAAAGATAATTTTACCCTTGAATATTCCTCTAGATGCAAAAATGATTTTGCTACATTTATATCCAAAGAACCTTAAATTAAATCTTCAGCAGCGTAAATTTATAGATTATGCTATATTACAAGCCAAAAGAATGATAGCTCTTAGCTGGAAAAGGCCTGATCCACCAATTATTGGAACTTGGATTAAAGCCATGGCACAGTGTATGGCCATGGAAAAAATAACATACTTTATTAAAAACAAAATGGATGTATATGAAGAAATATGGAAGCCGTTTAATTACTATATTAATAACAATAATATTGGTCATTTATTACAGGAGGTGTAACAATGTATAGAGTTTTTTTTTTGTTTTCTTTTTTTTTGTCTTGTTTTGCTGGAAAAGGTAACTTTTATGTGTAAAGTACAGTAATGTATAATTGGTTTTTGGGTACCTTGCAATATTTGTTTTGCATTTAGATTGTCTCTTGTATGAGACTTGTGTGTATTTCTATATGGGAGAAGAGAGTGATGTTCTCTTGTTGGGGTGGGGAATTAACTGCGACGAAATGGAAATGTGTTTCTCTGTTACCGGTCTTGCATAATCAAAAATAATAAACACATTGTTCAAAAAAAAAAAAAAAACCATTCCATTCAATTCCTGTGGTCCAGAATTGTATGGGAAAATGTTAATTTGTCTCTGTATGTTGTTTACTTCAAATGTTATGCCACTTTCTATATCATTTTTGGATTTTTCGGGTTCCGGTCGGGTGCAGCAAAGGGTTAAAAATGAAGCCTTTGGGACATTATTTCAGCTTGGTACCTGGCAGATTCTGAAAATAGACACTTTAAAGATTTGAAAAAATCAGGTGGCATAAAAAAAGCCGGGGGGTGCGCGTGGACCCCTATTTCCATCTAGACTACCCATATAATAATAAATTTGGGGTAAAAATGAGTTGTTAATGTATGATCACTGAATAATTACAACTTTAAATCAAAAAATGCTCTTTAAAAATCACAGAACATACCAATTCAGATTTTTACTACTGATCTAGATGTGGAGTAACAGTGGTCATATGACCCCAGCAGAATTTGCCGAAATTTCGATTGTTTACCATAGTAATTTCACAATAATTACAACTTTTCATCAAAAAACGGCCTTTAAAAATCACAGAACATACCAATTCAGATTTTTACTACTGATCTAGATGTGGAGTAACAGTGGTCATATGACCCCAGCAAAATTTGCCGAAATTTCGATTGTTTACCATAGTAATTACACAATAATTACAACTTTTGATCCAAAAAAGGCCTTTAAAAATCACAAAACGTACCAATTCAGATTTTTACTACTGATCTAGATGTGGAGTAACAGTAGTCATATGACCCCAGCAAAATTTGCCGAAATTTCGATTGTTTACCATAGTAATTACACAATAATTACAACTTTTGATCCAAAAACGGCCTTTAAAAATCACAAAACATACCAATTCAGATTTTTACTACTGATCTAGATGTGGAATAACAGTAGTCATATGACCCAATAAAAATTTGCCGAAATTTCGATTGTTTACCATAGTAATTACTAGGGGTGCACCGATCCGACTTTTTCAGTCCCGATACCGATACCGATGCCTGGGATTTGTGTATCTGTCGATACCCGATACCGATCCGATACTATTGTTGAATTAATAATAAACTGTATACCTTCCACCTTATACCTTCCTTGAAGAGACTAAAGGCACCAGACTTTACTAACTAAACATAACTAAGACAAAATAAAAGATGTATGTAATGTTGAATTCTTATTTAGGCCTATTTAAAAAACAATTGTGCATTCAAATCTAAAATATAATGTAATCAAACTCTTAAATTAAAATAAATAAAATGTAGCCACAAGAAACAAAACAGTGCATTGGTTGAACATACAATAGTAATCAAACAGTAACCAAACATTGTAAACATGTAAAAAATATAAAGTGCAAAGTCCTGCAAACAGGAATTTAAAATGCAACATAGCAGCTGAACCTGAGAATAAACAAATAAAAAGTTGGTCGAACAACAACAACTTGATCACACATAATAATAACCAAACATTGAACATGTAGTGCAGTGTCACACCACCATCACAAACATGACCTGTGAATGCTCACTTAATCAGCAATGGCAAATTTAAATGTCAGTTTTAATGATCAATATGTTTCATATTTTAAAAAATGAAAACAAAAAGAAGCAGGGTTGTTTTATATTTCGTGTTGTTATAAATATATGCAGTAAAGATGATCAATGTACGTGTTTGCCTGAACCACATTTATGTGGCCATTAATATGTTTAAGATTTTTTTAAATGAAAAGAGGCAGAGTGGTGTTTTATAACATATTTCGTTTTATTGTTGGCTAATACATACATAAAGAGATGACCGGAGTAGCCAGAGCGAGCTGAGTGACGCGATCAAGAACGCTGCTGTTCCATTTGCAGAATAACCGGACTTGCCGCCTCTCGTCCTCGGGAGTTCGTTCTCCTGAGTCAAACTTGTCAAGTCCGAACTACCAAGGACGCAAGTCCGAAGTTTGCGTACTTGGTATTGAGAAACGGCCTCTGGCTCGCTCCATGTTGCTTCTAGCATGCGACACACGTGAAGCTAACGAATGACGTAGGTTCTGCTGCGACGACAAAAAAAAAAAAAAAAAAAAAAAAAAAAAACCTGGATCGGCCCGTGGATCTGTTATTTTTTCCGATCCCCGATCCAGCTATTTTGTCAGTATCGCGGCCGATATCCGATCCTAATATCGGATCGGTGCACCCCTAGTAATTACACAATAATTACAACTTTTGATCCAAAAACGGCCTTTAAAAATCACAAAACATACCAATTCAGATTTTTACTACTGATCTAGATGTGGAGTAACAGTAGTCATATGACCCCAGCAAAATTTGCCGAAATTTCAATTGTTTACCATAGTAATTACACAATAATTACAACTTTTGATCCAAAAACGGCCTTTAAAAATCACAGAACATACCAATTCAGATTTTTACTACTGATCTAGATGTGGAGTAACAGTAGTCATATGACCCAATCAAAATTTGCCGAAATTTCGATTGTTTACCATAGTAATTACACAATAATTACAACTTTTGATCCAAAAACGGCCTTTAAAAATAACAAAACATACCAATTCAGATTTTTACTACTGATCTAGATGTGGAGTAACAGTAGTCATATGACCCCAGCAAAATTTGCCGAAATTTCAATTGTTTACCATAGTAATTACACAATAATTACAACTTTTGATCCAAAAACGGCCTTTAAAAATCACAGAACATACCAATTCAGATTTTTACTACTGATCTAGATGTGGAATAACAGTAGCCATATGACCCCAGCAGAATTTGCCGAAATTTCAATTATTTTGGATTTATAACAGACATTTTACTAAATAATTAGTATGAAGAAACACTATGTCATGGTTCCGCCCTCAAAGCTCAGAACGACATGCATCTGGTGTCATCTTAAAGGCCTCATCCAGACCTTACTATTAACCCCTCCCATGCTTCAATGCGACCTTCTAGTTAGGAGATATGGCCATTTCCGGTTACATTCTGAGGGCCAATATCTCAGGACCCCTACATACCACAGACATCAGAGTAGACTCTTTGGAAAGGTCTGAGAAAACCCTTTCGAATGATGCCTGGTTTATGTCGCTGAGAGCTTCCTAGGCGGAGCTATGGGACAAAATATATTCGTGTTTCAAAAATGTATCTCGGTCTACGAAGGTCGCAGCGACACAAACGAGGCGTCATTGGAAAGCACTATCAGAGACCTTTCCAATGACACCAATCACGAGTCGTTGCGACCTTCCTAGACCAAGATAGTTTTTGGATACACAAATATTCTTTCTTTTAACACCTCCCATGATTCAATGCGCATTTCTAATTAGGAGATAAGTCCACTTCCGGTTAACATTTAGGGTGTCGATATCTCATGACTCCTACATAGCAGCGGCATCAGAGTAGACTCTTTGGAAAGGTCTGATAAAACCCTTTCGAATGATACCTAATTTATGTCGCTGACTGCTTCCTGGGCGGAACTACATGTTCACTTCCGGTTAAACTTAGAGTGCCAATATCTCACGACTCCTACATCACAAAGACATAAGACTAGACTCTTTGAACATACCCTTTCGAAAGATACATAGTTCATGTGGCTGACAGCTTCCTGGGCGGAGCTATATGTCAATTTCCGGTTAGAATTATAATCACCTTAGCAACCACCCAGACCACCATAGCAAACCCCCAAAACACCCTAGCAACCAACCCGAACTACTTAGCAATCAAACATAACACCTTAGCAACAGCACTCAAACACCTTAGCAACCACATAATCACCTTAGCAACCACCAGGAACACCCTAGCAACCACCCCAAACTACTTAGCAACCAAACATAACACCTTAGCAACAGCACTCAAACACCTTAGCAACCACATATAATCACCTTAGCAACCACCAGGAACACCCTAGCAACCAACCCGAACTACTTAGCAACCAAACATAACACCTTAGCAACAGCACTCAAACACCTTGTTAGCCGAACCCCCTTGACCTCAGTTATTGATATGAAGAACCCCCCGATTCTCTGTTGTTGGTTAATAGTCACATGGCATACAGATAAACAAATAAAATATCTAAATATTTTTAGCAAGTGATTTATTGTAATTTAACGATTTCTATAAATGATCAGCTGTTCATGAACTCGCACCCCCTGCAGTTCCTTCACAGACCCCATGGGTTTAAAGGGATATACTCCACTTTAAAATCATCATATGCTCACCCTCATGTTGTTTCAATCCTGTATGAGTTTCTGTCTTCTGCTGAACAGAAAGGAAGATATTTAGAAGAATGTCAGTAATCAGGCAGTTTCTGGTCTCATTGACTTCCATAGTATATTTTTGTCCTGCTATGGAAGTCAATGGGACCAGACACTGCCTGTGAGGCGAGTGTGAGTGTGTGCTGGTGTGTTGTAGTGCCGTCACTGGCCACTAGATAATGATACGCTTGTTAACAGCAGAGCAGCTGCACAGATGATCATCACACACACACACATATACTGTATTTCAGTAATTTCCCATATTGTTTACATTTTTCAGGCAGTTCTGTTGAATAACGCACGTTCTGCCTCCTTCACAGCCTTACTTAGTTCACAGAAGTACTCGTGACGAGAGTGGCCAGCAGGCCTGTGTTGATTCACAGACATTAATGAACTAATTATCTGATGATTAATTAATATAGTATATCTCTGTTCACTAGTAACTCTCCACTATCATCTTTACAGTCCTTTATTCTGAAATATTCAGGAACTGCTTATTAACAATTAAATGATTATCAGGTCGTTCCTCAGTAGCTACTCTCAGTTTTGTGTACAGTATATAAGTGTTGCCTATGTCTATGTAGTAAAAGGCTTGATAGATAGTTGTGCAAACCAACACATCAGCCTAAACACATGTATAGTCAGTGACAGGGTTCCCGCGGGGTCTTAAAAAGTCTTAAATTCTGAACTTTAAATTTAAGGCCTTAAAACGTCTTCAAAACAGCCAGATTTTCATCCGCGGTCTTAAATTTCATTTAGTCAGGTCTTAAAAAAGATTTTACCCTCGTTCATTTCCAGAAACGCTGGCCGCTGAAAGTTATTACAAAGTAGCAAAAAAGTATCGAAGTCGCTCGCCAAGAGGCCGTTCACATATCGCGTCTTTTTCGCGCTCAAGTTCATTCAAATGTAGGCGAGCGGACGGCGCGGTAAGCGCGCTTATAATAGAAGCGACGCGCTAGTTTTTTTCCAGGCGCAGCGACATGAAAAAAGACATGAAGGATGCGGGTGCACCCAAACACTACGGGTGTTTTTCTCTTCTCCGTAAATAAATCTTGTAACAGAGCTACAGCAAGCGTTTCTCGGCGGTGGAAATCCATTAGCCACTAAAACTTTTGTGTCATTGTGGAGAGCGCAGTGCATGGTTGCATAGCAACGACAGACACCACGGGAAAATCGGACCGAATTTTACTATTAATAATAAAAGATAAGCTAAAGTGTATTTTAAATGTCAGTAAATATTTTTTTATAAAAAGAATGAGTCAAAAAAGATAAATTAAAGTCTGAAATGTGAGGTTTATCTTTTTATAAAAACCTTTTTTGTCAACTTTATTTGAACTTGTACATGTTAGTTTATAACATATTGCAGGACACTTTTAAAATCTGGCTATCATTTTTAATCATATTATTTTAATATATATGTTAGTGTGTATTGATGCTAATTTTATTTGTTATTTGCTGTTTTTCGACATAAAACTTGGTGAATTGATTTCATTGTGTAGTATTAGTACTTTTTGAACAGGATTCTGTGATAACAGTGATAATTTTTGGCGCTATAATAATTAAATGAAATATTCATGCTATTTCATCTCTAGTTATGATCAACTAAAATCAACTAATAATTATGTGTTTTTTACAGTAGGCCTATAATATGCAAAGTACAATTTTCTATAAAAAAATTATATCTGATTCTGTTCTTTTCTCTGACACGCGTTGTTGGGTCTGGAAGGTTACTAATGTGATTGCTTTATCTGTAAATTAAGTTAATGCTTTTTCAATTACTGAATTCGTTAAAATAAAATGAATTCTTTGATTTGAATATTTTTTTTGGCAATGCAAATTTAATGTAGGTCTTAAATTTCAATCTTTATGGTCTTAAAATGTCTTAAAAAGGTCTTAAATTTGACTAACTGAAACCTGCAGGAACCCTGAGTTAAACGTGCATCAAACACAAGCGTTTGCTGCTTTAAAAGTGCCTCATGAAGTTAGACAGCGCCAGTGCCCACACATACCCACGCCGGTAGACTGCACACTAAGATGATGCTCACCAACTCGGCTTGCGTGTAGAACTTCTTACTAAAAGATGAAGTAAAAGTGTAATTTGTCCCTTTCTTCCGGCAGAGAAATGTACATTGCCCAGCTGTATTTGTGCAGATATAGCGTATCTTCAGCATCTAAATGAGTGAAATGAGGCACTGCTCTATTGCAGGATGGGTAAGGCGCTGATTTACATATAAACCCTGCTTTTTGCAGCTTTGTGGATTGAACTGCTTCTATAACTTATATTGTCGGAGATGTGCACTGACATGATGTTTGCGGACTCTTTTCACAGGGAAGGTCAATGTTAGATTCACAGAATTGTGTTTTGAACCTGTTTTAGGCAGTAATGCATCTGTGCCCATTGCTCTCTCAGCTTCCCAGTCCAGCCCAGGTGCTGTGCTGCTCGCAACTGCTATGATAAACTCACTCTGCAGTTTATGTTCCCTGCATGCTGGATGCGTATTCATGTTTTGTAATCATTTACTAATCAATTGTAAATGACTTATAACTGAATCTACAAAACATACATACAATAATGAACATGTCACCTATAAATCATTTATGAACGCATAGTCATGTTTCATAAATAATTAGTTAGTCATGTTTCATAAATAATTAGTTAGTCATGTTTCATAAATAATTAGTTAGTCATGTTTCATAAATAATTAGTTAATCATTTACTAATCACTTGTAATTGACTTGTAAAGGAATTTACAAAACATACATAAAATGTTAGTATATCACTTGCTAATCATTTATAAAAATTTTTTATTTTTTTTTTTTTTTTTTGGACTTCCTGCTCAGCTACTGTTCGGACGCTCTTGCTTACTGCTCCGCGCTTTGCTCTATCGCTTTTACATTTTATCTCCTATTTTTATATTTTTTTATATTTTATTTCCTTTATTTTATTTCCTTTTATCACCTAATTTTAACTTCAGCAAATCAGCACAGTGCTCATACGACAAAGTTTGGATTACTACAAAAACTGAGAATTCTTTAACCCGACCAGCTTACATTCCAGGGAAAGGAAAACACAACTGCCTACAAGGATAAGAGAAAATGCCTCTTCTGGAATCTACTTGCTGCACTAACTGCCACAGACTTTTACAAAGGATTGCAGTTCTAGAAACAAAGTTACTTACGGGACCACCAAACCAAGACGGAGCACACAACAGAGCTTCGTCATGGACACCCTCAGCATACAGCCGGTGAGTCCCATGAAACTAGTGCTCCTCGACAGGTAGAGAAACAAGCCGATCGACTTACGAATCGATGGCACAAACAGGGAGCGAGACCCAAAAGCACTCGAGACATCAGATTGTCACGAGCCACACATATTACCGCAGTAGCATCCTCTACCCCAGATACAGCTCTGACAAGGATTGCAAACACTGGTCTACTACCACTGCCTATACATCTTGAGAACAGATTTGAAGTACTAATGAATGTAAATGAGGAATCCCCAAATGTGATGAATGTGATCGAACACAGACTGAATGGGCCAGTAGCTAACACTGATGCTAACTGGCGCTCAAGGTCGAGCAGACAGCGGCACTCAGCTCAGAGCACAGCCGAGCCCAGGACTCTGATAGTGGGGGACTCCATAATCAGAAACATTAGCAGCAGGGATACAACTACATGCTGCCTTCCACAAGCAACAACTTCTGATATAAACAGGGAACTTCAGAACATTCTGATGAAACATAAGACTGCAAATCGACTCATCATTCATGTGGGGAAGAATGATATTCATAAAGAGCAGTCAGAACTCCTTAAGAAGGATTTCAATGAACTTTTTGAAACACTTAAAAGACTGAAAGTTCAAACATTCATCAGTGGACCACTCCCAGCAAGAGGAACAAACAGGTTTTCACGGCTGCTTGGGCTAAATACGTGGCTGCAAAAAACCTGCAATATAAAAGCAGTGAACTTCATTGACAATTTCAATCTTTTCTGGAGTCAACGACAACTGTTTCATCGGGATGGCCATCACCCAAACAAACTTGGTTCAAGAGTGTTAAAGGACAATATCTACTTCTCCCTAAATCATCCTTCCGCGGTTTGTGCCAATCCACTCAATCTGAACGGCACACACACACCTGGACACAGTACGAATGACCACAGGACTTCACTTCAGCAGCAAAATGGACATGATAACACCACTCCGCCACAACAACCTCTGCTCACGGACACCATCTCAGCTGAGCCATGCCCACAGAGCTCACCACAGACAGACATATTAGAGCTGCTCCAAGATTCAGCACCCAAGGACGACTTCCTGGAAAACAGCCAGGGAAGCCAGGACAGCATATCCCAGCCTCCGATAACATCTGAGCAACAGCCCCTCTCACCAGACACTTTCTCCCTCTCTCCAGCAACGCCACTACTGTGCTTCTCACAGAAAATGGAAGAACTGGTGCATGCTGGAACCAGACTATCCCACTCTTTTGCTGCAAGCCCCCAGATACCAACTAAAAAAAGACAGGCACCACTACCACCAAAGCCTGCGGGCCCAGCTCACCCTCCCCCTGTCTCTGTGAGAGCTCTTCGGCCTCTGCCACAACGCCAGGGCCCACACCCTCCTCCTTCTGCTCGAGGTGAACCAAAAACAACTGATACCAGCTCTCAGTGATATGTGTCGGGTCCCCGTTTTGATAACAGTAACTTTCTCAAATGTTTACAGAACAAGCGGGAACCCAGTGTGCCTGTATCTTTCTCTATTGCTGTTCTATTACATGATAGAAAGTCTAAGGCCTTCAATAGCCGTACAGCAAACTCAACTAATCTGGTGCCTATTGCACGTCTAACTAAGATTGGTGTGGGGAAAAGTAAGTCTGTTAAGTTAGCTCTTTTAAACATTCGCTCACTTAAAAATAAATCACTTCTAGTCAACGACTTAATAACCACAAACAACCTAGACTTTATGCTTCTAAATGAAACCTGGCTAGAAGACAGCTGCAGTGCAACACTCCTCAATGAAACAGCCCCTCCTAACTTTACTTTTATGAGTGTCTGCAGAGCTGTTAAGAGAGGTGGGGGTCTAGCTGCTCTTTTTAAAGATATCTATCAATGTAAGCAAATATCATTTGGGAATTACTTGTCTTTCGAATATCTGGGTACTGTGTTAAAAGGTGCTCCACGCATTTTACTTTTCATTATTTACAGGCCTCCAAAATACTCTCCAGCCTTTGCTGAGGACTTTACAGAACTGTTATCAACAATTACCTCAGAGTTTGACTGTTTTGCCATTGCTGGAGATTTTAACATCCACATAGATAATGCAGAAAACAATATGGCAAAAGAAATCAAAAGTGTTTTAAAAACTTTTGATCTGACTCAGCATGTACATGGACCCACACACAATCATGGACACACTCTAGATTTACTTATCAGTAAGGGTCTAAACATCTCATCGATTGTTATTAAGGATGTAGCACTGTCTGATCATTTCTGTATTTTCTTTGATATATTGATCTCTCCTGCCACTGAAGCTAGATCTGTGTCTGTCAAGAAGAGATGCTTAAATGAGAACACTAGTTTACTATTTATGAAGGCTATATCTTTAACACCAAGCATATCTGCTGACTCTGTTGATTTTCTCCTTGATTCTTTTAACTCAAAAGTTAGAGGTGTAATTGATGATATTGCTCCTGTTAAAGTCAGGAAGAAGAGTGGCAGACAAAAAGCACCTTGGAGAAACTCAACAGCAGTGCAAAATATGGAAAGACAATGCAGAAAAGCAGAGCGCATGTGGCGGAAGACAAAACTTGTAGTCCATTATAACATCTACAAAGACAGCCTTCATGCTTTCAATATGGAACTTGAGAAAGCCGGACCAGATAGTTTGAAAGAAATAAAAGTAGTTAGGAGTTTGAAGTAGTTTGAAGTTTAAAGTAGTTTAAATTTTGATTGATAAATTAGTTATAAAGAAAGAAAAAATATTAGTTAGAAAGAAAAAGATAGATTAGTTAGAAAGAAAGATTAGTTAGAAAGATAGATTAAAAGAAAGATTAGTTAGAAAGAATGAAAGAAAGAATGAAAGAAAGACTGATAGTTGGAAGGAAAGAAAGAAAGAAAGAAAGAAAGAAAGAAAGAAAGAAAGAAAGAAAGAAAGAAAGAAAGAAAGAAAGGACTTGTGGATTACAAAGAAAGAAACAAAGTTGAAAAAGAAAGAAAGAAAGAAAGAAAGAAAGACTGATTAGTTGGAAGGAAGAAAGGAAGAATGGTGGATTAGTTAGAAAGAAAGAAAGAAAGAAAGAAGATAGATTAGTTAAAAAAAGAAAGAAAGATTGATTAGTTAAAAAGAAAGAATGATAGATAGATTAGTTAAAAAGAAAGAAAGAAAGATAGATAAGTTAGTTAGAAAGATAGATAGATTAGTTAAAAATAAATAAATAAATATAGATTAGTAGAGAAGTTAGTTTGAAAGATAGATAGATTAAAAAGAAAGAAAGATAGATAAGTTAGTTAGAAAGATAGATAGATTAGTTAAAAAGAAAGAAAGAAATATAGATTAGTAGAGAAGTTAGTTTGAAAGATAGATTAAAAAGAAAGATAGATAAGTTAGTTTGAAAGATAGATAGATTAA
>NC_138742.1:39248955-39276455 GCF_965113295.1 Leuciscus leuciscus | reverse complement strand
GATAAGTAAGTTAGAAAGATAGATAGATTAGTAAGAAAGAAAGAAAGAAAGAAAGAAAGATAGATCGATAAGTTAGTTAGAAAGATAGATAGATTAGTTAGAAAGAAAGACAGATTGATAGATAGATAGATAGATAGATAGATAGATAGATAGATAGATAGATATGGTTTGAAGATAGATAGATAGATAGATAAGGTTTGAAGATAGATAGATAGATAGATGGATAGATAAGGTTTGAAGATAGATAGATAGATAGATAGATAGATAGATAGATAGATAGATAGATAGATAGATAGATATAGAATGGTAGTTTAATTGAGTCTAGGGCTTCAGAGAATTTAGATTTGAGATTTTGGCTTGTACACTAATGGGCTACCGTAGTCTTGGCTCAATTTGAGCAGTCTGCAATGAAAGTCTATGGGATTTTTATGATTTTGAATATTAATTTTTAAGAAAACCGTAAGTCAAACCAGTCTGAAAAGATATAGCACACCAAGTCAGAACAGTATGAAGGTCTGACCCGAGTTTGGAGTATGTAGCTTGAACGGTCTAGGAGGAGTTAGTGTCCCAAAATTTGCGGTCAGAAAAAGAAGTAAGAAGAAGAATAATAATAAGTTTAAATAGGATTTCAGTAAGTTGGCTTTCTCAAGCCAACTTAACCAGAAAAAAAAGTTTGTTGAGACAAACTTTAAGTTGGCTTGAGAAAGCCTAACCAGAGAGTTTGAAGAAGTTTAAAGAAGTTAGAAGTTTAAAGTAGGTTAAAGTTAGATTGATAGATTAGTTAGAAAGAAATAATAGTTGGAAAGAAAGAAAGAAAGAAAGAAAGAAAGTAAAAAGATTAGTTAGAAAGAAAGAAAGAAAGAAAGAAAGAAAGAAAAAAGATTAGTTAGAAAGAAAGAAAGAAAGAAAGTAAAAAGATTAGTTAGAAAGAAAGAAAGAAAGATTAGTTAGAAAGAAAGAAAGAAAGAAAGAAAGAAAGAAAGAAAGAAAAAGATTAGTTAGAAAGAAAGAAAGAAAAGATTAGTTAGAAAGAAAGAAAGAAAAGTAAGAAAAAGAAAAAAGAAAGATTAGTTAGAAAGAAAGAAAGTAAAAAGATTAGTTAGAAAGAAAGAAAGAAAGAAAGAAAGAAAAAATATTAATTAGTTAGAAAGAAAGAAAGAAAGAAAGAAGATTCATTAGTTAGAAAGAAAGAAAGAAAGAAAGAAAGAAAGAAAGAAAAAAGATTAGTTAGAAAGAAAGAAAGAAAAGTAAGAGAAAGAAAGATTAGTTAGAAAGAAAGAAAGAAAGAAAGAAAGTAAAAAGATTAGTTAGAAAGAAAGAAAGAAAAGTAAGAGAAAGAAAGAAAGAGAAAGAAAGAAAGATTAGTTAGAAAGAAAGAAAGAAAGAAAGAAAGAAAGAAAGAAAGAAAGAAAAAAGATTAGTTAGAAAGAAAGAAAGAAAAGTAAGAGAAAGAAAGATTAGTTAGAAAGAAAGAAAGAAAGAAAGAAAGTAAAAAGATTAGTTAGAAAGAAAGAAAGAAAGAAAGAAAGAAAGTAAAAAGATTAGTTAGAAAGAAAGAAAGAAAGAAAGAAAGAAAAGCAAGAAAAAGAAAAAAGAAAGATTAGTTAGAAAGAAAGAAAGAAAAATGATTAGTTAGAAAGAAAGAAAGAAAAAAGATTAATTAGTTAAAAAGAAAGAAAGAAAGAAAGAAAGAAGATTAATTAGTTAGAAAGAAAGAAAGAAAGAAAGAAAGAAAAAAGATTAGTTAGAAAGAAAGAAAGAAAAGTAAGAAAAAGAAAGAAAGAAAGATTAGTTAGAAAGAAAGAAAGAAAGAAAGAAAGAAAGAAAGAAAAAAGATTAGTTAGAAAGAAAGAAAGAAAAGTAAGAAAAAGAAAAAGAAAGATTAGTAAGAAAGAAAGAAAGAAAGAAAGAAAGAAAAAAGATTAGTTAGAAAGAAAGAAAGAAAAGTAAGACAAAGAAAGAAAGAAAGATTAGTTAGAAAGAAAGAAAGAAAGAAAGAAAAAAGATTAGTTAGAAAGAAAGAAAGAAAAGTAAGAAAAAGAAAAAGAAAGATTAGTAAGAAAGAAAGAAAGAAAGAAAGAAAGAAAAAAGATTAGTTAGAAAGAAAGAAAGAAAAGTAAGAAAAAGAAAGAACGAAAGATTAGTTAGAAAGAAAGAAAGAAAGAAAGAAAGAAAGAAAGAAAGAAAGAAAGAAAGAAAAAAGATTAGTTAGAAAGAAAGAAAGAAAAGTAAGAGAAAGAAAGATTAGTTAGAAAGAAAGAAAGAAAGAAAGAAAGTAAAAAGATTAGTTAGAAAGAAAGAAAGAAAGAAAGAAAGAAAAAGAAAAAAGAAAGATTAGTTAGAAAGAAAGAAAGAAAAATGATTAGTTAGAAAGAAAGAAAGAAAGAAAAAGATTTGTTAGAAAGAAAGAAAGAAAGAAAGAAAGAAAGAAAGAAAGAAAGAAAGAAAAAAGATTAGTTAGAAAGAAAGAAAGAAAGAAAGAAAGAAAAGCAAGAAAAAGAAAAAAGAAAGATTAGTTAGAAAGAAAGAAAGAAAAATGATTAGTTAGAAAGAAAGAAAGAAAAAAGATTAATTAGTTAAAAAGAAAGAAAGAAAGAAAGAAAGAAGATTAATTAGTTAGAAAGAAAGAAAGAAAGAAAGAAAGAAAGAAAAAAGATTAGTTAGAAAGAAAGAAAGAAAGAAAGAAAGAAAGAAAGAAAGAAAAGTAAGAAAAAGAAAGAACGAAAGATTAGTTAGAAAGAAAGAAAGAAAGAAAGAAAGAAAGAAAGAAAGAAAGAAAGAAAAAAAGAAAGAAAGAAAAAAGATTAGTTAGAAAGAAAGAAAGAAAAGTAAGAGAAAGAAAGATTAGTTAGAAAGAAAGAAAGAAAGAAAGAAAGTAAAAAGATTAGTTAGAAAGAAAGAAAGAAAAAAGATTAATTAGTTAGAAAGAAAGAAAGAAAGAAAGAAAGAAAGAAAGAAAGAAAGAAAGAAAAAGAAAAAAGAAAGATTAGTTAGAAAGAAAGAAAGAAAAATGATTAGTTAGAAAGAAAGAAAGAAAGAAAGAAAGAAAGAAAGAAAAAGATTTGTTAGAAAGAAAGAAAGAAAGAAAGAAAGAAAGGAAGAAAGATTAGTTAGAAAAAAGAAAAGTAAGAAAAAGAAAGAAAGAAAGATTAGTTAGAAAGAAAGAAAGAAAAAAGATTAGTTAGAAAGAAAGAAAGAAAGAAAGAAAAAAGATTAATTAGTTAGAAAGAAAGAAAGAAAGAAAGAAAGAAAAAAGATTAGTTAGAAAGAAAGAAAGAAAGAAAGAAAGAAAGAAAGAAAAAAGATTAGTTAGAAAGAAAGAAAGAAAAGTAAGAAAAAGAAAAAAGATTAGTAAGAAAGAAAGAAAGAAAGAAAGAAAGTAAAAAGATTAGTTAGAAAGAAAGAAAGAAAAGTAAGAAAAAGAAAAAAGAAAGACTAGTTAGAAAGAAAGAAAAGTATGAAAAAAAAGAAAGATTAGTAAGAAAGAAAGAAAGAAAGAAAGAAAGTAAAAAGATTAGTTAGAAAGAAAAAAGATTAATTAGTTGGATGGATAGATTAGTAAGAAAGAAAGAAAGATAGATAAGTTAGTTAGAAAGATAGATAGATTATTAAGTAAGAAAGAAAGAAAGATAGATATGTTAGTTAGAAAGATGGATAGATTAGTAAGAAAGAAAGAAAGATAGATATGTTAGTTAGAAAGATGGATAGATTAGTAAGAAAGAAAGATAGATATGTTAGTTAGAAATATGGATAGATTAGTAAGAAAGAAAGAAAGATAGATATGTTAGTTAGAAAGATGGATAGATTAGTAAGAAAGAAATAAAGATAGATAAGTTAGTTAGAAAGATAGACTAGTTAAAACGAACGAAAGAAAGATAAATAAGTTAGTTAGAAAGATAAATAAGTTAGTTAGAAAGATAAATAAGTTAGTTAGAAAGATAGATAGATTAGTTAAAAAGAAAGAAAGAAAGAAAGAAAGATAAGGTAGTTAGAAAGATAGATATATTAGTAAGAAAGAAAGAAAGATAGATAAGTTAGTTAGAAAGATAGATAGATTAGTTAAAAAGAAAGAAAGAAAGATAAGTTAGTTAGAAAGATAGATAGATTAGTTAAAAAGAAAGAAAGATAGATAAGTTAAAAAGAAAGAAAGAAAGATAAGTTAGTTAGAAAGATAGATAGATTAGTTAAAAAGAAAGAAAGATAGATAAGTTAGTTAGTTAGAAAGATAAATTAGTAAGAAAGAAAGATAGATAAGTTAGTTAGAAAGATAGATAGATTAGTTAAAAAGAAATAAAGATAGATTAGTTAGTTAGAAAGATAGATTAGTTAAAAAGAAAGAAAGATGATAAGTTAGTTAGTTAGAAAGATAGATTAGTAAGAAAGAAAGAAAGAAAGATAAATTAGTTAGAAAGATAGATGGATTAGCTAGAAAGAAAGAAAGAAAGAAAGAAAGAAAGATAGATAGATAGATAAGTTAGTTAGAAAGATATATAGATTAGTTCAAAAGAAAGAAAGAAAGATAGATAAGTTAGTTAGAAAAAGATAGATTAGTTAAAAAGAAAGATAGATAAGTTAGTTAGAAAGATAGATTAGTTAAAAAGAAAGAAAGATAGATAAGTTAGAAAGATAGATTAGTTAAAAAGAAAGAAAGATAGATAAGTTAGAAAGATAGATTAGTTAAAAAGAAAGAAAGATAGATAAGTTAGATAGATAGATAGATAGATAGATACGTTAGTTAGAAAGATAGATAGATAGATAGATAGATAGATAGATAGATAAAAATAGTTTGAAAATAGATAGATAGATAGATAGATATTTAGATAGATAGATAGATAGATAGATAGATAAAAATAGTTTGAAGATAGATAGATAGATAGATAAAAACAGTTTGTAGATAGATAGATAGATAGATAGATAGATAAGGTTTGAAGATAGATAGATTAGTTAAAAAGAAAAAAGATTGATTAGTTAAAAAGAAAGAAAGAAATATAGATTAGTTAAAAAGAAAGAAAGAAAGAAAGAAAGATTAATTAGTTAGAAAGAAATATAGATTAGTTAAAAGGAAAGAAAGAAAGATAGATTAGTTAAAAAGAAAGAAATGAAAGACAAAGATGGATTAGAAAGAAAGAAAGATAGATAGATAAAACAGTTTGAAGATAGATAGATAGATAGATAGATAGATAGATAGATAGATAGATAGATAGAAAAGGTTTGAAGATAGATAGATAGATAGATAGATAGATAGATAGATAGATAGCTAGATAGATAGATAGATAGATAGATAGAAAAGGTTTGAAGATAGATAGATAGATAGATAGATAGATAAAAATTGTTTGAAGATAGATAGATAGATAGATAGATAGATAGATAGATAGAAAAGGTTTGAAGATAGATAGATAGATAGATAGATAGATAGATAGATAGATAGATAGATAGATAAGGTTTGAAGATAGATAGATAGATAGATAGATAGATAGATAGATAAAAATAGTTTGAAGATAGATAGATAGATAGATAGATAGATAGATAGATAGATGGATAGATAGATAGAAAGAAAGATTAATTAGTTAGAAAGAAAGAAATACAGATTAGTTAAAAAGAAAGAAAGAAAGAAAGATAGATTAGTTAAAAAGAAAGAAAGAAAGAAAGAAAGAAAGAAAGATTGAGTAGAAAGAAAGAAAGAAAGAAAGAAAGAAAGAAAGAAATAAAGAGGTTATTTAGAAAGAAGGAAAGATAGACTAGTAAGAAAGAAAGAAAGAAAGATTAATTAGAAAGAAAGAAAGAAACGAAGAAATGAAAGAGAAAGATGGATTAGAAAGAAAGAAAGATAGATAGATAGATAGATAGATAGATAGATAGATAGATAGATAGAAAAGGTTTGAAGATAGATAGATAGTTAGATATATAGATAGATAGATAGATAGATAGATAGATAGATAGATAGATAGATAGATAAAAATAGTTTGAAGATAGATAGATAGATAGATAGATAAAAATAGTTTGAAGATAGATAGATAGATAGATAGATAGATAGATAGATAGATAGAAAAGGTTTGAAGATAGATAGATTAGTTAAAAAGAAAGAAAGATTGATTAGTTAAAAAGAAAGAAAAATATAGATTAGTTAAAAAGAAAGAAAGAAAGAAAGTTTAATTAGTTAGAAAGAAAGAAATATAGATTAGTTAAAAAGAAAGAAAGATAGATTAGTTAAAAAGAAAGAAAGAAAGAAAGAAAGACAGAAAGATTGAGTAGGTAGAAAAAAGAAAGAAAGAAAGAAAGAGGTTATTTAGAAAGAAGGAAAGATAGACTAGTAAGAAAGAAAGAAAGAAAGAAAGAAAGAAAGAAAGAAAGAAAGATTAATTAGAAAGAAAGAAAGAAAGAAAAAGAAAGAAACAAAGAAATGAAAGACAGAAAGATGGATTAGAAAGATAGATAGATAGATAGATAGATAGATAGATAGATAGATAAGGTTTGTAGATAGATAGATAGATAGATAGATAGATAAGGTTTGAAGATAGATAGATAGATAGATAGATAGATAGATAGATAGATAGATAGATAGATAGATAAAAACTGTTTGTAGATAGATAGATAGATAGATAGATAGATAGATAAAAATTGTTTGAAGATAGATAGATAGATAGATAGATAGATAGATAAGGTTTGAAGATAGATAGATAGATAGATAAGGTTTGAAGATAGATAGATAGATAGATAGATAGATAAGGTTTGAAGATAGATAGATAGATAGATAGATAGATAGATAGATAGATAGATAGATAGATAAAAACTGTTTGAAGATAGATAGATAGATAGATAGATAGATAGATAGATAGACAGATAGAAAAGGTTGTAAGATAGATAGATAGATAGATAGATAGAAAAGGTTTGAAGATAGATAGATAGATAGATAGATAGATAGATAGATAGAAAAGGTTTGAAGATAGATAGATAGATAGATAGATAGATAGATAGATAAGGTTTGTAGATAGATAGATAGATAGATAGATAGATAGATAGATAGATAGATAAGGTTTGTAGATAGATAGATAGATAGATAAGGTTTGTAGATAGATAGATAGATAGATAGATAGATAGATAGATAGATAGATAGATAAGGTTTGTAGATAGATAGATAGATAGATAGATAGATAGATAAGGTTTGTAGATAGATAGATAGATAGATAGATAGATAGAAAAGGTTTGAAGATAGATAGATAGATAGATAGATAGATAGATAGATAGATAGATAGATAGATAGATAGATAAGTTATTAGTTAGACAGAAATAGCTTAAAGCTTAATTGAGTATCAATGGCTTCTAGCAGTTTACATTAAACATAGTTCAAACAGACATGGACTTTTGGTCAATGAAAGTCTATGGGATTTTTATGATTTTTAATATTAATTTTTAAGAAAACCATAACTCAAACCAGTCTGAAAAGATATAGCACACCAAGTCAGAACAGTATGAAGGTCTGACCCGAGTTTGGAGTATGTAGCTTGAACGGTCTAGGAGGAGTTAGAGTTGAACATTTTTGGGTCAGAAGAATAAGAAGAAGAAGAAGAAGAACTAGAAAAAAAAGTTTGTTGAGACAAACTTTAAGTTGGCTTGAGAAAGCCTGACCAGAGAGTTTGAAGAAGTTTAAAGAAGTTAGAAGTTTAAAGTAGGTTAAAGTTAGATTGATAGATTAGTTAGAAAGAAATAATAGTTGGGAAGAAAGAAAGAAAGAAAGAAAGAAAGAAAGAAAGAAAGAAAGAAAGTAAAAAGATTAGTTAGAAAGAAAGAAAGAAAGAAAGAAAGAAAGAAAGAAAGAAAGAAAGTAAAAAGATTAGTTAGAAAGAAAGAAAGAAAGAAAGAAAGAAAGTAAAAAGATTAGTTAGAAAGAAAGAAAGATTAGTTAGAAAGAAAGAAAGAAAGAAAGAAAGAAAAAGATTAGTTAGAAAGAAAGAAAGAAAAGATTAGTTAGAAAGAAAGAAAGAAAAGTAAGAAAAAGAAAAAAGAAAGATTAGTTAGAAAGAAAGAAAGTAAAAAGATTAGAAAGAAAGAAAGAAAGAAAGAAAGAAAGAAAGAAAAAAGATTAATTAGTTAGAAAGAAAGAAAGAAACGAAGAAAGAAGATGAATTAGTTAGAAAGAAAGAAAGAAAGAAAGAAAGAAAGAAAAAAGATTAGTTAGAAAGAAAGAAAGAAAAGTAAGAAAAAGAAAGAAAGAAAGAAAGATTAGTTAGAAAGAAAGAAAGAAAGAAAAAAGATTAGTTAGAAAGAAAGAAAGAAAAGTAAGAGAAAGAAAGATTAGTTAGAAAGAAAGAAAGAAAGAAAGAAAGTAAAAAGATTAGTTAGAAAGAAAGAAAGAAAAGTAAGAGAAAGAAAGAAAGAGAAAGAAAGAAAGATTAGTTAGAAAGAAAGAAAGAAAGAAAGAAAGAAAGAAAGAGGGAAAGACTGATTAGTTAGAAAGAAAGAGATAGATTAGTTTGAAAGATAGATAAATTAGTAAGAAATAAAGAAAGATAGATTAGTTAGTTAGTTAGTTAGTTAGTTAGTTAGAAAGATAGACAGATTAGTTAGAAAGAAAGATAGATAAGTTAGTTAGAAAGATAGATAGATTAGTTAGAAAGAAAGAAAGAAAGAAAGAAAGAAAGAGATTACTTAGTTAGAAAGATAGATATATTAGTTAGAAAGAAAGATAGATAAGTTAGTTAGAAAGATAGATAGATTAGTAAGAAAGATAGAAAGAAAGAAAGATAGATCGATAAGTTAGTTAGAAAGATAGATAGATTAGTTAGAAAGAAAGACAGATTGATAGATAGATAGATAGATAGATAGATAGATAGATAGATATGGTTTGAAGATAGATAGATAGATAGATAGATAGATAGATAAGGTTTGAAGATAGATAGATAGATAGATGGATAGATAAGGTTTGAAGATAGATAGATAGATAGATAGATAGATAGATAGATATAGAATGGTAGTTTAATTGAGTCTAGGGCTTCAGAGAATTTAGATTTGAGATTTTGGCTTGTACACTAATGGGCTACCGTAGTCTTGGCTCAATTTGAGCAGTCTGCAATGAAAGTCTATGGGATTTTTATGATTTTGAATATTAATTTTTAAGAAAACCGTAAGTCAAACCAGTCTGAAAAGATATAGCACACCAAGTCAGAACAGTATGAAGGTCTGACCCGAGTTTGGAGTATGTAGCTTGAACGGTCTAGGAGGAGTTAGTGTCCCAAAATTTGCGGTCAGAAAAAGAAGTAAGAAGAAGAATAATAATAAGTTTAAATAGGATTTCAGTAAGTTGGCTTTCTCAAGCCAACTTAACCAGAAAAAAAAGTTTGTTGAGACAAACTTTAAGTTGGCTTGAGAAAGCCTAACCAGAGAGTTTGAAGAAGTTTAAAGAAGTTAGAAGTTTAAAGTAGGTTAAAGTTAGATTGATAGATTAGTTAGAAAGAAATAATAGTTGGAAAGAAAGAAAGAAAGAAAGAAAGAAAGAAAGAAAGAAAGAAAGTAAAAAGATTAGTTAGAAAGAAAGAAAGAAAGAAAGAAAGAAAGAAAGAAAGAAAGAAAGAAAAAAGATTAGTTAGAAAGAAAGAAAGAAAGAAAGAAAGAAAGAAAGTAAAAAGATTAGTTAGAAAGAAAGAAAGAAAGATTAGTTAGAAAGAAAGAAAGAAAGAAAGAAAGAAAAAGATTAGTTAGAAAGAAAGAAAGAAAAGATTAGTTAGAAAGAAAGAAAGAAAAGTAAGAAAAAGAAAAAAGAAAGATTAGTTAGAAAGAAAGAAAGTAAAAAGATTAGTTAGAAAGAAAGAAAGAAAGAAAGAAAGAAAAAATATTAATTAGTTAGAAAGAAAGAAAGAAAGAAGATTCATTAGTTAGAAAGAAAGAAAGAAAGAAAGAAAGAAAGAAAGAAAGAAAGAAAGAAAAAAGATTAGTTAGAAAGAAAGAAAGAAAAGTAAGAGAAAGAAAGATTAGTTAGAAAGAAAGAAAGAAAGAAAGAAAGTAAAAAGATTAGTTAGAAAGAAAGAAAGAAAAGTAAGAGAAAGAAAGAAAGAGAAAGAAAGAAAGATTAGTTAGAAAGAAAGAAAGAAAGAAAGAAAGAAAGAAAGAAAGAAAGAAAGAAAAAAGATTAGTTAGAAAGAAAGAAAGAAAAGTAAGAGAAAGAAAGATTAGTTAGAAAGAAAGAAAGAAAGAAAGTAAAAAGATTAGTTAGAAAGAAAGAAAGAAAGAAAGAAAGTAAAAAGATTAGTTAGAAAGAAAGAAAGAAAGAAAGAAAGAAAGAAAGAAAAGCAAGAAAAAGAAAAAAGAAAGATTAGTTAGAAAGAAAGAAAGAAAAATGATTAGTTAGAAAGAAAGAAAGAAAAAAGATTAATTAGTTAAAAAGAAAGAAAGAAAGAAAGAAAGAAGATTAATTAGTTAGAAAGAAAGAAAGAAAGAAAGAAAGAAAAAAGATTAGTTAGAAAGAAAGAAAGAAAAGTAAGAAAAAGAAAGAAAGAAAGATTAGTTAGAAAGAAAGAAAGAAAGAAAGAAAGAAAGAAAAAAGATTAGTTAGAAAGAAAGAAAGAAAAGTAAGAAAAAGAAAAAGAAAGATTAGTAAGAAAGAAAGAAAGAAAGAAAGAAAGAAAGAAAAAAGATTAGTTAGAAAGAAAGAAAGAAAAGTAAGACAAAGAAAGAAAGAAAGATTAGTTAGAAAGAAAGAAAGAAAGAAAGAAAAAAGATTAGTTAGAAAGAAAGAAAGAAAAGTAAGAAAAAGAAAAAGAAAGATTAGTAAGAAAGAAAGAAACAAAGAAAGAAAAAAGATTAGTTAGAAAGAAAGAAAGAAAAGTAAGAAAAAGAAAGAACGAAAGATTAGTTAGAAAGAAAGAAAGAAAGAAAGAAAGAAAGAAAGAAAGAAAGAAAGAAAGAAAGAAAGAAAAAAGATTAGTTAGAAAGAAAGAAAGAAAAGTAAGAGAAAGAAAGATTAGTTAGAAAGAAAGAAAGAAAGAAAGAAAGAAAGAAAGAAAGAAAGAAAAAAGATTAGTTAGAAAGAAAGAAAGAAAGAAAGAAAAGCAAGAAAAAGAAAAAAGAAAGATTAGTTAGAAAGAAAGAAAGAAAAATGATTAGTTAGAAAGAAAGAAAGAAAAAAGATTAATTAGTTAAAAAGAAAGAAAGAAAGAAAGAAAGAAGATTAATTAGTTAGAAAGAAAGAAAGAAAGAAAGAAAAAAGATTAGTTAGAAAGAAAGAAAGAAAGAAAGAAAGAAAAGTAAGAAAAAGAAAGAACGAAAGATTAGTTAGAAAGAAAGAAAGAAAGAAAGAAAGAAAGAAAGAAAGAAAGAAAAAAAGAAAGAAAGAAAAAAGATTAGTTAGAAAGAAAGAAAGAAAAGTAAGAGAAAGAAAGATTAGTTAGAAAGAAAGAAAGAAAGAAAGAAAGTAAAAAGATTAGTTAGAAAGAAAGAAAGAAAAAAGATTAATTAGTTAGAAAGAAAGAAAGAAAGAAAGAAAGAAAGAAAAAGAAAAAAGAAAGATTAGTTAGAAAGAAAGAAAGAAAAATGATTAGTTAGAAAGAAAGAAAGAAAGAAAGAAAGAAAAAGATTTGTTAGAAAGAAAGAAAGAAAGAAAGGAAGAAAGATTAGTTAGAAAAAAGAAAAGTAAGAAAAAGAAAGAAAGAAAGATTAGTTAGAAAGAAAGAAAGAAAAAAGATTAGTTAGAAAGAAAGAAAGAAAGAAAGAAAAAAGATTAATTAGTTAGAAAGAAAGAAAGAAAGAAAGAAAGAAAGAAAAAAGATTAGTTAGAAAGAAAGAAAGAAAGAAAGAAAGAAAGAAAGAAAAAAGATTAGTTAGAAAGAAAGAAAGAAAAGTAAGAAAAAGAAAAAAGAAAGACTAGTTAGAAAGAAAGAAAAGTATGAAAAAAAAGAAAGATTAGTAAGAAAGAAAGAAAGAAAGAAAGAAAGAAAGAAAGTAAAAAGATTAGTTAGAAAGAAAAAAGATTAATTAGTTGGATGGATAGATTAGTAAGAAAGAAAGAAAGATAGATAAGTTAGTTAGAAAGATAGATAGATTATTAAGTAAGAAAGAAAGAAAGATAGATATGTTAGTTAGAAAGATGGATAGATTAGTAAGAAAGAAAGAAAGATAGATATGTTAGTTAGAAAGATGGATAGATTAGTAAGAAAGAAAGATAGATATGTTAGTTAGAAATATGGATAGATTAGTAAGAAAGAAAGAAAGATAGATATGTTAGTTAGAAAGATGGATAGATTAGTAAGAAAGAAAGAAAGAAAGATAGATAAGTTAGTTAGAAAGATAGACTAGTTAAAACGAACGAAAGAAAGATAAATAAGTTAGTTAGAAAGATAAATAAGTTAGTTAGAAAGATAGATAGATTAGTTAAAAAGAAAGAAAGAAAGAAAGAAAGATAAGGTAGTTAGAAAGATAGATATATTAGTAAGAAAGAAAGAAAGATAGATAAGTTAGTTAGAAAGATAGGCAAGGCAAGGCAAGGCAAGGCAAGTTTATTTATATAGCACATTTCATACACAATGGCAATTCAAAGTGCTTTACATAGAAGAAATTAAAATAATGAAAAGAAATAAGAATAATTAAAACAGTTTAGAAAAATAAAATAAAATACAGTACTTTTAAAAAATAAAAAATAATATTTATTATAGATCTTTCTTTCAAAGGATTCCCTTAAGACTTAAATCTTTCAACCTTCTTTTAACCTTCAATCTTCTTACGACTTCCATCTATCAACTTTCCTTTAACTTTCTTTTCTCCCTCATTTACTCACACGTTCTTTTCACTTTCTTTAGCACTTTAGCACTGCGTTCACATTCTTTCTCAGACGAAAACTTTAATATCGTCATTTAAATACTGTTCTACTTTCAAACCCACATTAATCACTTTCACATTATCACCTTCTGAGTGGGCATTTACAGTTTCGGGCTAAATGCCCTGCTGACATAGGAGAAATTAAAATAATTAAAAGAAATAAGAATAATTAAAACAGTTTAGAAAAATAGAGTAAAATACAGTACAGTACAAACAGTCGGACGAACAGCGGCACAGTGCTCATTCAGTAAATGCACAGCTAAACAGAAGTGTTTTGAGTCTGGATTTGAATGTGACCACTGTAGGAGCACATCTGATCTCTTCTGGAAGCTGGTTCAAGCTGCGGCTGGCATAATAGCTAAAAGCAGACTCACCATGCTTAGAGTGAACCCTTGGTATTTCTAGCTGATATGATCCTAATGATCTGAGTGATCTGTTGGGTTTATATTCAGTGAGCATATCTGCAATGTATTGAGGTCCTAGGCCATTGAATGATTTATATACCAGTAATAATACTTTGAAATCAATCCTAAATCTAACTGGGAGCCAGTGTAAAGACCTGAGGACTGGTGTGATATGTTCATATTTTCTGGTTCTGCTCAGAATCCTGGCGGCAGCGTTCTGTATGAGCTGCAACTGTCTTATGGTCTTTTTGGGAAGGCCAGTGAGGAGTCCATTACAATAATCCCCCCTGCTGGTGATGAAAGCATGCACAAGTTTCTCTAAGTCTTGTCTGGAAACAAAGCATCTAATTCTTGCAATATTTTTCAGATGATAGTATGCTGATTTAGTTATTGCTTTGACATGACTACTGAAACTAAGGTCTGACTCTAGTGTCACACCAAGATTCCTGACTTGATGTTTAGTTGTTTTACCCCTAGAGTGAAGGTATGCGTTCACTTTGAGAACTTCATCTTTGTTTCCAAACGCAATAACTTCAGTTTTGTCTTTGTTTAATTGAAGAAAGTTTTGACACATCCAACTGTTGACTTCGTCAATGCATCGGCACAGGGAGTCAATGGGGCTGTAATCGTTAGGCGATAGGGCTAAGTACAGCTGTGTGTCGTCTGCATAGCTGTGGTAAGCAATTTGGTTATTTCTCATTATTTGGCTCATTGGGAGCATATACAGGTTGAACAGGAGTGGCGCAAGAATTGAGCCTTGAGGGACTCCGCATGTCATGGATGTCCACTCAGACTTATGGTCTCCTATACTCACATAATAACCTCTCCCATCTAAGTATGACCTGAACCATTTTAGGACTATCCCAGAAAGCCCCACCCAGTTTTCCAGCCTGTCAAGAAGTATGTTGTGATCGACAGTGTCAAATGCAGCACTGAGGTCGAGTAGTACCAGCACTGATAATTTGCCTGAATCAGTATTTAAGCGAATATCGTTTATTATCTTTATGAGCGCTGTCTCTGTGCTGTGATGCGGTCGGAAACCAGATTGAAAATTATCAAAGTATCCATTCGAGCTTAAGAATTTGTTCAGCTGATTGAAGACAACTTTTTCAATGATCTTGCCTATGAAAGGAAGATTTGAGATCGGTCTATAGTTGCTTAATATGGTCTTATCCAGATTGCTCTTTTTCAGGAGGGGCTTGACAACTGCAGTTTTCAGGGAGTTTGGAAAACTCCCAGAGAGAAGTGAGGCATTTACCACTTCTAGAAGATCTGCTTCTAAACTGTTTAGCACAATTTTGAAGAAAGATGTGGGAAGTGTGTCAAGGGCGCATGTTGATGTTTTAAGGTGTTGTACGGTTTCTTCCAAAATTTTGCCATCAATTTCTTTGAAGTCAGACATAGTAACTACTTTCTCAGGTGGTCTGATCTGTCTGACCTCAGTGCAACTCAAGGATGTGCTGATCACCTTTCTGATATTATTGATTTTCTCAGAGAAGAAAGAAGCAAACTCACTGCACTTGCTGTTTGAGAGCATTTCACTAGGAATCTGGCTTGGGGGGTTTGTCAGTCTCTCTACAGTAGCAAAAAGAGTGCGTGTGTTGTTTAAATTGCTGTTTATAATATTTGAGAAGAAAGTCTGTCTAGCTTTGCCTAGTTCCATATTGAAAGCATGCAGGCTGTCTTTGTAGATGTTATAATGGACTACAAGTTTTGTCTTCCGCCACATGCGCTCTGCTTTTCTGCATTGTCTTTTCATATGTTGCACTGCTGTTGAGTTTCTCCAAGGTGCTTTTTGTTAAATAGATAGATAGATTAGTTAAAAAGAAAGAAAGAAAGATAAGTTAGTTAGAAAGATAGATAGATTAGTTAAAAAGAAAGAAAGATAGATAAGTTAAAAAGAAAGAAAGAAAGATAAGTTAGTTAGAAAGATAGATAGATTAGTTAAAAAGAAAGAAAGATTGATAAGTTAGTTAGTTAGAAAGATAAATTAGTAAGAAAGAAAGATAGATAAGTTAGTTAGAAAGATAGATAGATTAGTTAAAAAGAAATAAAGATAGATTAGTTAGTTAGAAAGATAGATTAGTTAAAAAGAAAGAAAGATGATAAGTTAGTTAGTTAGAAAGATAGATTAGTAAGAAAGAAAGAAAGAAAGATAAATTAGTTAGAAAGATAGATGGATTAGCTAGAAAGAAAGAAAGAAAGAAAGAAAGAAAGAAAGATAGATAGATAAGTTAGTTAGAAAGATATATAGATTAGTTCAAAAGAAAGAAAGAAAGATAGATAAGTTAGTTAGAAAAAGATAGATTAGTTAAAAAGAAAGATAGATAAGTTAGTTAGAAAGATAGATGGATTAGTAAGAAAGAAAGAAAGATAGATAAGTTAGTTAGAAAGATAGATTAGTTAAAAAGAAAGAAAGATAGATAAGTTAGAAAGATAGATTAGTTAAAAAGAAAGAAAGATAGATAAGTTAGAAAGATAGATTAGTTAAAAAGAAAGAAAGATAGATAAGTTAGATAGAAAGATAGATAGATAGATAGATACGTTAGTTAGAAAGATAGATAGATAGATAGATAGATAGATAAAAATAGTTTGAAAATAGATAGATAGATAGACAGATATTTAGATAGATAGATAGATAGATAGATAGATAAAAATAGTTTGAAGATAGATAGATAGATAGATAAAAACAGTTTGTAGATAGATAGATAGATAAGGTTTGAAGATAGATAGATTAGTTAAAAAGAAAAAAGATTGATTAGTTAAAAAGAAAGAAAGAAATATAGATTAGTTAAAAAGAAAGAAAGAAAGAAAGAAAGATTAATTAGTTAGAAAGAAATATAGATTAGTTAAAAGGAAAGAAAGAAAGATAGATTAGTTAAAAAGAAAGAAAGAAAGAAAGAAAGAAAGAAAGACAGAAAGATTGAGTATGTAGAAAAAAAGAAAGAAAGAAAGAAAGACAGAGGTTATTTAGAAAGAAGGAAAGATAGACTAGTAAGAAAGAAAGAAAGATTAATTAGAAAGAAAGAAAGAAAAAGAAAGAAACAAAGAAATGAAAGACAAAGATGGATTAGAAAGAAAGAAAGATAGATAGATAAAACAGTTTGAAGATAGATAGATAGATAGATAGATAGAAAAGGTTTGAAGATAGATAGATAGATAGATAGCTAGATAGATAGATAGATAGATAGATAGATAGATAGAAAAGGTTTGAAGATAGATATAGATAGATAGATAGATAGATAGATAGATAAAAATTGTTTGAAGATAGATAGATAGATAGATAGATAGATAGATAGATAGATAGATAGAAAAGGTTTGAAGATAGATAGATAGATAGATAGATAGATAGATAGATAGATAAGGTTTGAAGATAGATAGATAGATAGATAGATAGATAAAAATAGTTTGAAGATAGATAGATAGATAGATAGATAGATAGATGGATAGATAGATAGAAAGAAAGATTAATTAGTTAGAAAGAAAGAAATACAGATTAGTTAAAAAGAAAGAAAGAAAGAAAGATAGATTAGTTAAAAAGAAAGAAAGAAAGAAAGAAAGAAAGAAAGATTGAGTAGAAAGAAAGAAAGAAAGAAAGAAAGAAAGAAATAAAGAGGTTATTTAGAAAGAAGGAAAGATAGACTAGTAAGAAAGAAAGAAAGAAAGATTAATTAGAAAGAAAGAAAGAAACGAAGAAATGAAAGAGAAAGATGGATTAGAAAGAAAGAAAGATAGATAGATAGATAGATAGATAGAAAAGGTTTGAAGATAGATAGATAGTTAGATATATAGATAGATAGATAGATAGATAGATAGATAGATAGATAGATAGATAGATAGATAAAAATAGTTTGAAGATAGATAGATAGATAGATAGATAGATAAAAATAGTTTGAAGATAGATAGATAGATAGATAGATAGATAGAAAAGGTTTGAAGATAGATAGATTAGTTAAAAAGAAAGAAAGATTGATTAGTTAAAAAGAAAGAAAAATATAGATTAGTTAAAAAGAAAGAAAGAAAGAAAGAAAGTTTAATTAGTTAGAAAGAAAGAAATATAGATTAGTTAAAAAGAAAGAAAGATAGATTAGTTAAAAAGAAAGAAAGAAAGAAAGAAAGACAGAAAGATTGAGTAGGTAGAAAAAAGAAAGAAAGAAAGAAAGAGGTTATTTAGAAAGAAGGAAAGATAGACTAGTAAGAAAGAAAGAAAGAAAGAAAGAAAGATTAATTAGAAAGAAAGAAAGAAAGAAAAAGAAAGAAACAAAGAAATGAAAGACAGAAAGATGGATTAGAAAGATAGATAGATAGATAGATAGATAGATAAGGTTTGTAGATAGATAGATAGATAGATAGATAGATAGATAAGGTTTGAAGATAGATAGATAGATAGATAGATAGATAGATAAAAACTGTTTGTAGATAGATAGATAGATAGATAGATAAAAATTGTTTGAAGATAGATAGATAGATAGATAGATAGATAGATAAGGTTTGAAGATAGATAGATAGATAGATAAGGTTTGAAGATAGATAGATAGATAGATAGATAGATAGATAGATAAGGTTTGAAGATAGATAGATAGATAGATAGATAGATAGATAAAAACTGTTTGAAGATAGATAGATAGATAGATAGATAGATAGATAGACAGATAGAAAAGGTTGTAAGATAGATAGATAGATAGATAGATAGAAAAGGTTTGAAGATAGATAGATAGATAGATAGATAGATAGATAGATAGATAGATAGAAAAGGTTTGAAGATAGATAGATAGATAGATAGATAGATAGATAGATAGATAGATAAGGTTTGTAGATAGATAGATAGATAGATAGATAAGGTTTGTAGATAGATAGATAGATAGATAAGGTTTGTAGATAGATAGATAGATAGATAGATAGATAGATAGATAGATAGATAAGGTTTGTAGATAGATAGATAGATAGATAGATAGATAAGGTTTGTAGATAGATAGATAGATAGATAGATAGATAGAAAAGGTTTGAAGATAGATAGATAGATAGATAGATAGATAGATAAGTTATTAGTTAGACAGAAATAGCTTAAAGCTTAATTGAGTATCAATGGCTTCTAGCAGTTTACATTAAACATAGTTCAAACAGACATGGACTTTTGGTCAATGAAAGTCTATGGGATTTTTATGATTTTTAATATTAATTTTTAAGAAAACCATAACTCAAACCAGTCTGAAAAGATATAGCACACCAAGTCAGAACAGTATGAAGGTCTGACCCGAGTTTGGAGTATGTAGCTTGAACGGTCTAGGAGGAGTTAGAGTTGAAAATTTTTGGGTCAGAAGAAGAAGAAGAAGAAGAAGAAGAACTAGAAAAAAAAGTTTGTTGAGACAAACTTTAAGTTGGCTTGAGAAAGCCTGACCAGAGAGTTTGAAGAAGTTTAAAGAAGTTAGAAGTTTAAAGTAGGTTAAAGTTAGATTGATAGATTAGTTAGAAAGAAATAATAGTTGGGAAGAAAGAAAGAAAGAAAGAAAGAAAGAAAGTAAAAAGATTAGTTAGAAAGAAAGAAAGAAAGAAAGAAAGAAAGAAAGAAAGAAAGAAAGAAAGAAAGAAAGTAAAAAGATTAGTTAGAAAGAAAGAAAGAAAGAAAGAAAGAAAGTAAAAAGATTAGTTAGAAAGAAAGAAAGATTAGTTAGAAAGAAAGAAAGAAAGAAAGAAAGAAAGAAAAAGATTAGTTAGAAAGAAAGAAAGAAAAGATTAGTTAGAAAGAAAGAAAGAAAAGTAAGAAAAAGAAAAAAGAAAGATTAGTTAGAAAGAAAGAAAGTAAAAAGATTAGTTAGAAAGAAAGAAAGAAAGAAAGAAAAAAGATTAATTAGTTAGAAAGAAAGAAAGAAAGGAAGAAAGAAGATGAATTAGTTAGAAAGAAAGAAAGAAAGAAAGAAAAAAGATTAGTTAGAAAGAAAGAAAGAAAAGTAAGAAAAAGAAAGAAAGAAAGAAAGATTAGTTAGAAAGAAAGAAAGAAAGAAAGAAAGAAAAAAGATTAGTTAGAAAGAAAGAAAGAAAAGTAAGAGAAAGAAAGATTAGTTAGAAAGAAAGAAAGAAAGAAAGAAAGAAAGAAAGTAAAAAGATTAGTTAGAAAGAAAGAAAGAAAAGTAAGAGAAAGAAAGAAAGAGAAAGAAAGAAAGATTAGTTAGAAAGAAAGAAAGAAAGAAAGAAAGAAAGAAAGAAAGAAAGAAAGAAAAAAGATTAGTTAGAAAGAAAGAAAGAAAAGTAAGAGAAAGAAAGATTAGTTAGAAAGAAAGAAAGAAAGAAAGTAAAAAGATTAGTTAGAAAGAAAGAAAGAAAGAAAGAAAGAAAGTAAAAAGATTAGTTAGAAAGAAAGAAAGAAAGAAAGAAAGAAAAGCAAGAAAAAGAAAAAAGAAAGATTAGTTTGAAAGAAAGAAAGAAAAATGATTAGTTAGAAAGAAAGAAAGAAAAAAGATTAATTAGTTAAAAAGAAAGAAAGAAAGAAAGAAAGAAGATTAATTAGTTAGAAAGAAAGAAAGAAAGAAAGAAAGAAAGAAAGAAAGAAAGAAAGAAAAAAGATTAGTTAGAAAGAAAGAAAGAAAAGTAAGAAAAAGAAAGAAAGAAAGATTAGTTAGAAAGAAAGAAAGAAAGAAAGAAAGAAAAAAGATTAGTTAGAAAGAAAGAAAGAAAAGTAAGAAAAAGAAAAAGAAAGATTAGTAAGAAAGAAAGAAAGAAAGAAAGAAAGAAAAAAGATTAGTTAGAAAGAAAGAAAGAAAAGTAAGACAAAGAAAGAAAGAAAGATTAGTTAGAAAGAAAGAAAGAAAGAAAAAAGATTAGTTAGAAAGAAAGAAAGAAAAGTAAGAAAAAGAAAAAGAAAGATTAGTAAGAAAGAAAGAAAGAAAGAAAGAAAGAAAGAAAAAAGATTAGTTAGAAAGAAAGAAAGAAAAGTAAGAAAAAGAAAGAACGAAAGATTAGTTAGAAAGAAAGAAAGAAAGAAAGAAAGAAAGAAAGAAAAAAGATTAGTTAGAAAGAAAGAAAGAAAAGTAAGAGAAAGAAAGATTAGTTAGAAAGAAAGAAAGAAAGAAAGTAAAAAGATTAGTTAGAAAGAAAGAAAGAAAAAAGATTAATTAGTTAGAAAGAAAGAAAGAAAGAAAGAAAAAGAAAAATTAGTTAGAAAGAAAGAAAGAAAAATGATTAGTTAGAAAGAAAGAAAGAAAGAAAGAAAGAAAGAAAAATATTTGTTAGAAAGAAAGAAAGAAAGAAAGAAAGAAAAGCAAGAAAAAGAAAAAAGAAAGATTAGTTAGAAAGAAAGAAAGAAAAATGATTAGTTAGAAAGAAAGAAAGAAAAAAGATTAATTAGTTAAAAAGAAAGAAAGAAAGAAAGAAAGAAGATTAATTAGTTAGAAAGAAAGAAAGAAAGAAAGAAAGAAAGAAAGAAAAAAGATTAGTTAGAAAGAAAGAAAGAAAAGTAAGAAAAAGAAAGAAAGAAAGATTAGTTAGAAAGAAAGAAAGAAAGAAAGAAAAAAGATTAGTTAGAAAGAAAGAAAGAAAAGTAAGAAAAAGAAAAAGAAAGATTAGTAAGAAAGAAAGAAAGAAAGAAAGAAAGAAAAAAGATTAGTTAGAAAGAAAGAAAGAAAAGTAAGACAAAGAAAGAAAGAAAGATTAGTTAGAAAGAAAGAAAGAAAGAAAGAAAAAAGATTAGTTAGAAAGAAAGAAAGAAAAGTAAGAAAAAGAAAAAGAAAGATTAGTAAGAAAGAAAGAAAGAAAGAAAGAAAGAAAAAAGATTAGTTAGAAAGAAAGAAAGAAAAGTAAGAAAAAGAAAGAACGAAAGATTAGTTAGAAAGAAAGAAAGAAAGAAAGAAAGAAAGAAAAAAGATTAGTTAGAAAGAAAGAAAGAAAAGTAAGAGAAAGAAAGATTAGTTAGAAAGAAAGAAAGAAAGAAAGAAAGTAAAAAGATTAGTTAGAAAGAAAGAAAGAAAAAAGATTAATTAGTTAGAAAGAAAGAAAGAAAGAAAGAAAGAAAGAAAAAGAAAAAAGAAAGATTAGTTAGAAAGAAAGAAAGAAAAATGATTAGTTAGAAAGAAAGAAAGAAAGAAAAAGATTTGTTAGAAAGAAAGAAAGAAAGAAAGAAAGAAAGAAAGAAAAAAGATTAGTTAGAAAGAAAGAAAGAAAGAAAGAAAAGCAAGAAAAAGAAAAAAGAAAGATTAGTTAGAAAGAAAGAAAGAAAAATGATTAGTTAGAAAGAAAGAAAGAAAAAAGATTAATTAGTTAAAAAGAAAGAAAGAAAGAAAGAAAGAAGATTAATTAGTTAGAAAGAAAGAAAGAAAGAAAGAAAGAAAAAAGATTAGTTAGAAAGAAAGAAAGAAAGAAAGAAAGAAAAGTAAGAAAAAGAAAGAACGAAAGATTAGTTAGAAAGAAAGAAAGAAAGAAAGAAAGAAAAAAGAAAGAAAAAAGATTAGTTAGAAAGAAAGAAAGAAAAGTAAGAGAAAGAAAGATTAGTTAGAAAGAAAGAAAGAAAGAAAGAAAGTAAAAAGATTAGTTAGAAAGAAAGAAAGAAAAAAGATTAATTAGTTAGAAAGAAAGAAAGAAAGAAAGAAAGAAAGAAAGAAAGAAAAAGAAAAAAGAAAGATTAGTTAGAAAGAAAGAAAGAAAAATGATTAGTTAGAAAGAAAGAAAGAAAGAAAGAAAGAAAGAAAAAGATTTGTTAGAAAGAAAGAAAGAAAGAAAGAAAGAAAGGAAGAAAGATTAGTTAGAAAAAAGAAAAGTAAGAAAAAGAAAGAAAGAAAGATTAGTTAGAAAGAAAGAAAGAAAAAAGATTAGTTAGAAAGAAAGAAAGAAAGAAAGAAAAAAGATTAATTAGTTAGAAAGAAAGAAAGAAAGAAAGAAAGAAAGAAAGAAAGAAAGAAAAAAGATTAGTTAGAAAGAAAGAAAGAAAGAAAGAAAGAAAGAAAGAAAGAAAAAAGATTAGTTAGAAAGAAAGAAAGAAAAGTAAGAAAAAGAAAAAAGAAAGACTAGTTAGAAAGAAAGAAAAGTATGAAAAAAAAGAAAGATTAGTAAGAAAGAAAGAAAGAAAGAAAGAAAGTAAAAAGATTAGTTAGAAAGAAAAAAGATTAATTAGTTGGATGGATAGATTAGTAAGAAAGAAAGAAAGATAGATAAGTTAGTTAGAAAGATAGATAGATTATTAAGTAAGAAAGAAAGAAAGATAGATATGTTAGTTAGAAAGATGGATAGATTAGTAAGAAAGAAAGAAAGATAGATATGTTAGTTAGAAAGATGGATAGATTAGTAAGAAAGAAAGATAGATATGTTAGTTAGAAATATGGATAGATTAGTAAGAAAGAAAGAAAGATAGATATGTTAGTTAGAAAGATGGATAGATTAGTAAGAAAGAAAGAAATAAAGATAGATAAGTTAGTTAGAAAGATAGACTAGTTAAAACGAACGAAAGAAAGATAAATAAGTTAGTTAGAAAGATAAATAAGTTAGTAAGAAAGATAGATAGATTAGTTAAAAAGAAAGAAAGAAAGAAAGAAAGATAAGGTAGTTAGAAAGATAGATATATTAGTAAGAAAGAAAGAAAGATAGATAAGTTAGTTAGAAAGATAGATAGATTAGTTAAAAAGAAAGAAAGAAAGATAAGTTAGTTAGAAAGATAGATAGATTAGTTAAAAAGAAAGAAAGATAGATAAGTTAAAAAGAAAGAAAGAAAGATAAGTTAGTTAGAAAGATAGATAGATTAGTTAAAAAGAAAGAAAGATAGATAAGTTAGTTAGTTAGAAAGATAAATTAGTAAGAAAGAAAGATAGATAAGTTAGTTAGAAAGATAGATAGATTAGTTAAAAAGAAATAAAGATAGATTAGTTAGTTAGAAAGATAGATTAGTTAAAAAGAAAGAAAGATGATAAGTTAGTTAGTTAGAAAGATAGATTAGTAAGAAAGAAAGAAAGAAAGATAAATTAGTTAGAAAGATAGATGGATTAGCTAGAAAGAAAGAAAGAAAGAAAGAAAGAAAGAAAGATAGATAGATAAGTTAGTTAGAAAGATATATAGATTAGTTCAAAAGAAAGAAAGAAAGATAGATAAGTTAGTTAGAAAAAGATAGATTAGTTAAAAAGAAAGATAGATAAGTTAGTTAGAAAGATAGATGGATTAGTAAGAAAGAAAGAAAGATAGATAAGTTAGTTAGAAAGATAGATTAGTTAAAAAGAAAGAAAGATAGATAAGTTAGAAAGATAGATTAGTTAAAAAGAAAGAAAGATAGATAAGTTAGAAAGATAGATTAGTTAAAAAGAAAGAAAGATAGATAAGTTAGATAGATAGATAGATAGATAGATAGATACGTTAGTTAGAAAGATAGATAGATAGATAGATAGATAGATAGATAGATAGATAAAAATAGTTTGAAAATAGATAGATAGATAGATAGATATTTAGATAGATAGATAGATAGATAGATAGATAAAAATAGTTTGAAGATAGATAGATAGATAGATAAAAACAGTTTGTAGATAGATAGATAGATAAGGTTTGAAGATAGATAGATTAGTTAAAAAGAAAAAAGATTGATTAGTTAAAAAGAAAGAAAGAAATATAGATTAGTTAAAAAGAAAGAAAGAAAGAAAGATTAATTAGTTAGAAAGAAATATAGATTAGTTAAAAGGAAAGAAAGAAAGATAGATTAGTTAAAAAGAAAGAAAGAAAGAAAGAAAGAAAGAAAGAAAGAAAGAAAGAAAGACAGAAAGATTGAGTATGTAGAAAAAAAGAAAGAAAGAAAGACAGAGGTTATTTAGAAAGAAGGAAAGATAGACTAGTAAGAAAGAAAGAAAGATTAATTAGAAAGAAAGAAAGAAAAAGAAAGAAACAAAGAAATGAAAGACAAAGATGGATTAGAAAGAAAGAAAGATAGATAGATAAAACAGTTTGAAGATAGATAGATAGATAGATAGATAGATAGATAGATAGAAAAGGTTTGAAGATAGATAGATAGATAGATAGCTAGATAGATAGATAGATAGATAGAAAAGGTTTGAAGATAGATAGATAGATAGATAGATAGATAGATAAAAATTGTTTGAAGATAGATAGATAGATAGATAGATAGATAGATAGATAGATAGAAAAGGTTTGAAGATAGATAGATAGATAGATAGATAGATAGATAGATAGATAGATAAGGTTTGAAGATAGATAGATAGATAGATAGATAGATAGATAAAAATAGTTTGAAGATAGATAGATAGATAGATAGATAGATAGATGGATAGATAGATAGAAAGAAAGATTAATTAGTTAGAAAGAAAGAAATACAGATTAGTTAAAAAGAAAGAAAGAAAGAAAGATAGATTAGTTAAAAAGAAAGAAAGAAAGAAAGAAAGAAAGAAAGATTGAGTAGAAAGAAAGAAAGAAAGAAAGAAAGAAATAAAGAGGTTATTTAGAAAGAAGGAAAGATAGACTAGTAAGAAAGAAAGAAAGAAAGAAAGATTAATTAGAAAGAAAGAAAGAAACGAAGAAATGAAAGAGAAAGATGGATTAGAAAGAAAGAAAGATAGATAGATAGATAGATAGATAGATAGATAGATAGATAGATAGAAAAGGTTTGAAGATAGATAGATAGTTAGATATATAGATAGATAGATAGAAAAGGTTTGAAGATAGATAGATAGTTAGATATATAGATAGATAGATAGATAGATAGAAAAGGTTTGAAGATAGATAGATAGATAGATAGATAGATAGATAGATAAAAATTGTTTGAAGATAGATAGATAGATAGATAGATAGATAGATAGAAAAGGTTTGAAGATAGATAGATAGATAGATAGATAGATAGATAGATAGATAGATAGATAGATAAGGTTTGAAGATAGATAGATAGATAGATAGATAGATAGATAGATAGATAAAAATAGTTTGAAGATAGATAGATAGATAGATAGATAGATAGATGGATAGATAGATAGAAAGAAAGATTAATTAGTTAGAAAGAAAGAAATACAGATTAGTTAAAAAGAAAGAAAGAAAGAAAGATAGATTAGTTAAAAAGAAAGAAAGAAAGAAAGAAAGAAAGATTGAGTAGAAAGAAAGAAAGAAAGAAAGAAAGAAATAAAGAGGTTATTTAGAAAGAAGGAAAGATAGACTAGTAAGAAAGAAAGAAAGAAAGATTAATTAGAAAGAAAGAAAGAAACGAAGAAATGAAAGAGAAAGATGGATTAGAAAGAAAGAAAGATAGATAGATAGATAGATAGATAGATAGATAGAAAAGGTTTGAAGATAGATAGATAGTTAGATATATAGATAGATAGATAGAAAAGGTTTGAAGATAGATAGATAGTTAGATATATAGATAGATAGATAGATAGATAGATAGATAGATAGATAAAAATAGTTTGAAGATAGATAGATAGATAGATAGATAGATAGATAGATAGATAGAAAAGGTTTGAAGATAGATAGATTAGTTAAAAAGAAAGAAAGATTGATTAGTTAAAAAGAAAGAAAAATATAGATTAGTTAAAAAGAAAGAAAGAAAGAAAGAAAGTTTAATTAGTTAGAAAGAAAGAAATATAGATTAGTTAAAAAGAAAGAAAGATAGATTAGTTAAAAAGAAAGAAAGAAAGAAAGAAAGACAGAAAGATTGAGTAGGTAGAAAAAAGAAAGAAAGAAAGAAAGAGGTTATTTAGAAAGAAGGAAAGATAGACTAGTAAGAAAGAAAGAAAGAAAGAAAGAAAGAAAGAAAGAAAGAAAGAAAGATTAATTAGAAAGAAAGAAAGAAAGAAAAAGAAAGAAACAAAGAAATGAAAGACAGAAAGATGGATTAGAAAGATAGATAGATAGATAGATAGATAGATAGATAAGGTTTGTAGATAGATAGATAGATAGATAGATAGATAAGGTTTGAAGATAGATAGATAGATAGATAGATAGATAGATAGATAGATAGATAGATAAAAACTGTTTGTAGATAGATAGATAGATAGATAGATAGATAGATAGATAAAAATTGTTTGAAGATAGATAGATAGATAGATAGATAGATAGATAGACAGATAGAAAAGGTTGTAAGATAGATAGATAGATAGATAGATAGATAGATAAGGTTTGTAGATAGATAGATAGATAGATAGATAAGGTTTGTAGATAGATAGATAGATAGATAGATAGATAGATAGATAGATAAGGTTTGTAGATAGATAGATAGATAGATAGATAAGGTTTGTAGATAGATAGATAGATAGAAAAGGTTTGAAGATAGATAGATAGATAGATAGATAGATAGATAGATAGATAGATAGATAAGTTATTAGTTAGACAGAAATAGCTTAAAGCTTAATTGAGTATCAATGGCTTCTAGCAGTTTACATTAAACATAGTTCAAACAGACATGGACTTTTGGTCAATGAAAGTCTATGGGATTTTTATGATTTTTAATATTAATTTTTAAGAAAACCATAACTCAAACCAGTCTGAAAAGATATAGCACACCAAGTCAGAACAGTATGAAGGTCTGACCCGAGTTTGGAGTATGTAGCTTGAACGGTCTAGGAGGAGTTAGAGTTGAAAATTTTTGGGTCAGAAGAATAAGAAGAAGAAGAAGAAGAACTAGAAAAAAAAGTTTGTTGAGACAAACTTTAAGTTGGCTTGAGAAAGCCTGACCAGAGAGTTTGAAGAAGTTTAAAGAAGTTAGAAGTTTAAAGTAGGTTAAAGTTAGATTGATAGATTAGTTAGAAAGAAATAATAGTTGGGAAGAAAGAAAGAAAGAAAGAAAGAAAGAAAGCAAAAAGATTAGTTAGAAAGAAAGAAAGAAAGAAAGAAAGAAAGAAAGAAAGTAAAAAGATTAGTTAGAAAGAAAGAAAGAAAGAAAGAAAGAAAGTAAAAAGATTAGTTAGAAAGAAAGAAAGATTAGTTAGAAAGAAAGAAAGAAAGAAAGAAAGAAAGAAAGAAAGAAAAAGATTAGTTAGAAAGAAAGAAAGAAAAGATTAGTTAGAAAGAAAGAAAGAAAAGTAAGAAAAAGAAAAAAGAAAGATTAGTTAGAAAGAAAGAAAGTAAAAAGATTAGTTAGAAAGAAAGAAAGAAAGAAAGAAAGAAAGAAAAAAGATTAATTAGTTAGAAAGAAAGAAAGAAAGGAAGAAAGAAGATGAATTAGTTAGAAAGAAAGAAAGAAAGAAAGAAAGAAAGAAAAAAGATTAGTTAGAAAGAAAGAAAGAAAAGTAAGAAAAAGAAAGAAAGAAAGAAAGATTAGTTAGAAAGAAAGAAAGAAAGAAAGAAAGAAAAAAGATTAGTTAGAAAGAAAGAAAGAAAAGTAAGAGA
>NC_138742.1:39241455-39246455 GCF_965113295.1 Leuciscus leuciscus | reverse complement strand
AAAGATTAGTTAGAAAGAAAGAAAGAAAAAAGATTAATTAGTTAGAAAGAAAGAAAGAAAGAAAGAAAGAAAGAAAGAAAAAGAAAAAAGAAAGATTAGTTAGAAAGAAAGAAAGAAAAATGATTAGTTAGAAAGAAAGAAAGAAAGAAAGAAAGAAAAAGATTTGTTAGAAAGAAAGAAAGAAAGAAAGAAAGAAAGAAAGAAAGAAAGAAAGAAAGGAAGAAAGATTAGTTAGAAAAAAGAAAAGTAAGAAAAAGAAAGAAAGAAAGATTAGTTAGAAAGAAAGAAAGAAAAAAGATTAGTTAGAAAGAAAGAAAGAAAGAAAGAAAAAAGATTAATTAGTTAGAAAGAAAGAAAGAAAGAAAGAAAGAAAGAAAAAAGATTAGTTAGAAAGAAAGAAAGAAAGAAAGAAAGAAAGAAAGAAAGAAAAAAAGATTAGTTAGAAAGAAAGAAAGAAAGAAAAGTAAGAAAAAGAAAAAAGAAAGACTAGTTAGAAAGAAAGAAAAGTATTAAAAAAAAGAAAGATTAGTAAGAAAGAAAGAAAGAAAGAAAGTAAAAAGATTAGTTAGAAAGAAAAAAGATTAATTAGTTGGATGGATAGATTAGTAAGAAAGAAAGAAAGATAGATAAGTTAGTTAGAAAGATAGATAGATTATTAAGTAAGAAAGAAAGAAAGATAGATATGTTAGTTAGAAAGATGGATAGATTAGTAAGAAAGAAAGAAAGATAGATATGTTAGTTAGAAAGATGGATAGATTAGTAAGAAAGAAAGATAGATATGTTAGTCAGAAATATGGATAGATTAGTAAGAAAGAAAGAAAGATAGATATGTTAGTTAGAAAGATGGATAGATTAGTAAGAAAGAAAGAAAGAAAGATAGATAAGTTAGTTAGAAAGATAGACTAGTTAAAACGAACGAAAGAAAGATAAATAAGTTAGTTAGAAAGATAAATAAGTTAGTTAGAAAGATAGATAGATTAGTTAAAAAGAAAGAAAGAAAGAAAGAAAGATAAGGTAGTTAGAAAGATAGATATATTAGTAAGAAAGAAAGAAAGATAGATAAGTTAGTTAGAAAGATAGATAGATTAGTTAAAAAGAAAGAAAGAAAGATAAGTTAGTTAGAAAGATGGATAGATTAGTTAAAAAGAAAGAAAGATAGATAAGTTAAAAAGAAAGAAAGAAAGATAAGTTAGTTAGAAAGATAGATAGATTAGTTAAAAAGAAAGAAAGATAGATAAGTTAGTTAGAAAGATAGATTAGTAAGAAAGAAAGATAGATAAGTTAGTTAGAAAGATAGATAGATTAGTTAAAAAGAAATAAAGATAGATTAGTTAGTTAGAAAGATAGATTAGTTAAAAAGAAAGAAAGATGATAAGTTAGTTAGTTAGAAAGATAGATTAGTAAGAAAGAAAGAAAGATAAATTAGTTAGAAAGATAGATGGATTAGCTAGAAAGAAAGAAAGAAAGAAAGATAGATAAGTTAGTTAGAAAGATATATAGATTAGTTCAAAAGAAAGAAAGAAAGATAGATAAGTTAGTTAGAAAAAGATAGATTAGTTAAAAAGAAAGATAGATAAGTTAGTTAGAAAGATAGATGGATTAGTAAGAAAGAAAGAAAGATAGATAAGTTAGTTAGAAAGATAGATTAGTTAAAAAGAAAGAAAGATAGATAAGTTAGAAAGATAGATTAGTTAAAAAGAAAGAAAGATAGATAAGTTAGATAGATAGATAGATATATAGATAGATAGATAGATAGATAGATAGATAAATAGTTTGAAGATAGATAGATAGATAGATAGATAGATAGATAGATAGATAAAAACAGTTTGTAGATAGATAGATAGATAGATAGATAGATAGATAAGGTTTGAAGATAGATAGATTAGTTAAAAAGAAAAAAGATTGATTAGTTAAAAAGAAAGAAAGAAATATAGATTAGTTAACCTGTTAAGCTGCAACGCCACTTTTGAAAAATCCCCAGAAATGACATACCCAAACTGAAACACATACAGTTCATGAACCCTTTGCACTAAAAGCACAAGTATGATCTCATTTGAAAGCTGACACCTGGTAGTTTATTGTAAATGTAGAATTAATTATTGTCATAATGAAAAAAACATTTTTTAAATAGCTTCAAAGTTTTGTAAAGTTATTAGAAATTTATTTTTATGAAACATCTTCATGAAAATAAAATTGAAGTGGGCCCTGGAGCAATCTAGAAATGCACTGCAGCTAAAGCCATATGTGTGACCATGTTATATTTAAAATCTGAAAATGATAAGTCTAAAACTCTGTATTTAGTTAAATGTTTTTCAAGATCATGTCAAATTACTTTATTTTGATTAGACTCTAAAAATGCTACTGATGTTTAGTCATCATCTAAGTCATCTATTCAGTCTATTGTCTCTATTGTTTTGTGGTGCAAACGAGCCCCATTCAGTCTCAGTCTCCCCAGTACACATTCACACACCTCTCCAGCCTGGTTATGGATCTAAATATGCATATCTTTTGTCTGCATTATAGTTACTAACGACTGGCTATTCACAGGCTATTCATAGGGTTTCAATCCCTAATTTATTTTATCAAAGTTCTCACTTATATTTGAAACTGTATCAAATGCACTAAAACATTTCAGAAAAGCATTACTATTTAGAAAAAAACCCCATAAAAGAATAACTTCTAGGTGACAGGTGCACCTGAGCTAGCTAGCATGTTAGCTTAGCACACCATCAATACACGACCATTTATGAGATTAAAACTATGTTTGTGCTTCAAACTTATTTTATAACGCAAGTCGATTGTTTTAAATAATCTTCTGTGATCTAATTTGGCTTCAGATAAAAAAAAAATCAGAAAGAAAATATATTATTTATAGTATGCACGATGTAAAGTCTATATCGATTAGCATTACATTATAAATATAATCTATTATTATAAAAATACCTGGCATTGCTTGAAGAACACTCAAATATCAAATATCATTTGCAATCATGTTTATTGTCTTCAAAACGTCTGTATCTGCATATTACAGCGATCTCTGTGTTAGCTTTGTGTGTAGCTGCTATCAGTGACGTCCTTGAAGGTCACATGATTATGTCTCTTCTTCATGTTCCATATATGGAGTATTATTGTGCATATAGCGCCCTCAGGCTATAGGTATGAATTGAAAACACAGCACATCTCAGTAAGAAGCGCTCATAATGATTACATCGACGCATTTGGGTATAAATTCAATAAATATTATTCCTGTCTATAGAAATATGATGTGAATCTATGAGAATATATCAATATTTCTCCAAGTCTGCACATTTTTGAGCTAAAAGCCCCGAGGGACGTTGTTTTGTGAAGCACTGTCATGACAACAGCACAGAGTTTTTTTTTCTGAATGGACCAGCTGACGGTCATAAATCATATTAAAGGTATCAACGCATTTTTCCATTTCATAACTCCTGACACAAAATAAGACATAACTGTCACTATAAGTTTCTCAGAATACAATAGTTGTCAAATACTGAAACTTGAGTCTTATATCTTTTTAATGATGTATAGTTTGTCAAGGTAAAACATTTAGGGCCCTATCTTGCACCCAGCGCAAGTGACTTTGTACACCGACGCATGTATCATTCCTATTTTGCACCCGCGCAAAGCGGACTTTTCCCTCCACAGAAGCACGTCGGTTAACTAAGAAATAGACTTGCGCTCCCGGGGGCGGTTCAGCGCAAAGAGGAGGCGTGTTCCGGCGCAAACGTTCCTTCATGCTATTTTGCAGGTTTAGAAAACAATTGCGCCACTAACCAGGAAAAAATAGTTTAAAGTCAGTGGCGCGTTGCGCATGTTATTCATATGCTATTTTAAGGGCGCATGCTTGGCCATAATCAATGTAGCGTGTGCACAACGAGCATACACTTTGATTCTCTCATCTACACAGAAGCAGCAGTTTTCATTTTTGCAAATCATACATTATTACGATAGATAGATAGATAGATAGATAGATAGATAGATAGATAGATAATTAGATAGATAATTAGATAGACAATTTATTATAAAAGCATACATCTAGCTTACACATTTACCCAAATTATCATACGCCTGTTTAACCGAAGTTAATTTGGGTGGGTTTCTCCATTTCAATGTAACTTCTCTCTTTTACGGCCGTGACGAGAGCGTTGCTCTCCTTGGCTGTGAACCGCTCCTGGCGCGCGCCTGGCAAATCCGCCGTTACAATAGCAATCCGCTATGGAAAAAGCGCCTCTGCTCTTAAAGGGAATGTGAGATGACGCTCTGATTGGTTTATTTCACGTTACGCCCAAACCACACCTATGAATAATGAAGCTACTTCAGACCAACCCATTTTAGATTTGCGCCTGGCGCAAGAGTCATTTATCCCGCCGGGAAAATAGCAACAGCGCCGAGACCCGCCCACAAAGTTACTTGCGCTTTGCGCTTTGACACTTGCGTTTCAGATCGTTAAAATAGGGCCCCTTATCTGATAGTTACTTTGAACTAAATAAATAAAAAAACGCTTCAGTGCGCCGACGCACTGGTGAGGGTTAACAGGTTAAAAAGAAAGAAAGAAAGAAAGAAAGAAAGAAAGAAAGAAAGAAAGATTAATTAGTTAGAAAGAAATATAGATTAGTTAAAAAGAAAGAAAGAAAGAAAGAAAGACAGAAAGACAGAAAGATTGAGTATGTAGAAAAAAAGAAAGAAAGAAAGAAAGAAAGACAGAGGTTATTTAGAAAGAAGGAAAGATAGACTAGTAAGAAAGAAAGAAAGAAAGATTTATTAGAAAGAAAGAAAGAAAAAGAAAGAAACAAAGAAATGAAAGACAAAGATGGATTAGAAAGAAAGAAAGATAGATAGATAAAACAGTTTGAAGATAGATAGATAGATAGATAGATAGAAAAGGTTTGAAGATAGATAGATAGATAGCTAGATAGATAGATAGATAGATAGATAGATAGATAGAAAAGGTTTGTAGATAGATAGATAGATAGATAGAT